>NC_053154.1:327030570-327098070 GCF_016835505.1 Polypterus senegalus
TATTCTCTCTTCTGAAGATTAAAATGACATCTTTGTAACATTCTAAATATAAATTCCTAGCTATTTTGAAGGAATAAGAAGAGGGAGTTAAAAACACTGATTGAGAGCAAAACATGTGTAGTAAATACTTGATTTTGGGTTGTTCCCACGTCAGCTAACATAAACAGTGGGGAAAACTGCTCAAAATATACTTTAAATGATATTCTGAGCAAGAAAAAACAGTTATGCTATAAAACAAACTTAATTTTAAAAAATCAACAATGTAGTTCAAAACGTTTTTCACTGAATCCGATGTGTTGTGGAAATCGTTTATGGCAGAGAAACTGCAATTTTCAAAATGGATTCAGCACATTTAACCTGATTTTTTTTGTACAGGAGAATAATGAAATGTGAGTATAAATAAACAAATGTGTCACAGAATGTTTTTTTTTTTAATTTTTTTTTTAATTTTGTCCATAATTTTCCTCCAAAAGCAACATGAAATACAGCTTAAATTTATCGCTGTCACTTTCACACATCAAGCTGTGTTTTATATTTTGGATTGTCAGTACACTGGACTTAAACCTTCAGGCATCAAGTGCCACATTTAGAGCAGACTCTTCAGATGCATGCTCCTAAGATGAATTCGGAGTTTATAAAATTATAGTAGCCGCTTTGAACAGTAATTCTGGGTAAATTTTTCTTCTACTTGTAATTGACGTGCACAGTCAGTGCTTTGAGCATATGCCGTAGGGTTCTCAAGTCAAACAAAGCATGTACATCTGTGGATGATCCACCAATCAAAAAACAGCACTCGCTACAGCCCACTCTATCAGCTTTGATGGGTGAAAGTGAAAGTTTTTCACTTAAGCCACATTTCATATTGTGTTCGGCAGAATATTCTGGACAAAATTAAATAAATAAGCAACCAAAAACATATCCTGTGACACATTTATTTATGCTCACATTTCATACTCCTTTTCTTTATTTGTTGTCACATTTCCCAGTACTTTTATTTACAGTGGAACCTCGGTTTGCGAGTAACTTGGTTTACGAGTGTTTTGCAAGACAAGCTAAAATTTTTAATAAATTTTGACTTGATAAACGAGCGACGTCTTGCAATACAAGTAGTATGGATACACTTTGTCTGCTGAGTGTCGTGATCACAACTGAGCTAATGTTTATTGTTTCTCCCTCAATGCGGAATTCTGGGCAATCGTCTCTCCTATTCTCCGTCTGACTCAGTGCGCCACGCTCATATTGTCAACATCCATACGAGCGTATACTGTTTACTACAGCATTGTGACTGTGTGTGTGTGTGCGCGCGTTCGCATGTGTGTGCTGTAACGTGCGAGTCCCCGTCTTGCACCACCAGCTTTATTCAGCTTGAAACAGCAACAGCACGGTTATTTATTGTAGCAGGATCTGCCACTCTCCTATACACAGACACAGTAGTCAGGCAGAGTCATGGCCAAGTAGTACTGTGCCCTGCGCATTTATAATGTTCCTTGTATCATCCACTGACGGCAGGCGCTCATAACATGTCCGCGATCTTTCTGGATTCGCTTTTTACAGCGAACTACTACAGCTCTGGGAGACTGCAATTGCTTTGGGATGTTCTTCCGCATGTTGTCCGGTTGGGTGGAATCCCGTAAGAATTTAGAAACTCACTCACACCAGCCATGATTCTTTTCAAAGGTAAAGTGCAGGTTAATTTGTTTTATGTATTTTTACTTTAGATTTTGTATTAATCATTTTTATATGAATAGTTTTGGGTTGTGGAACGAATCATCTGAGATTCCATTATTTCTTATGGGGAAATTCACTCTGATATACGAGTGCTTTAGATTGCGAGCACGTTTCCGGAACGAATTATGCTCACAAGCTGAGGTCCTACAGTATTTGTATATTTATTTAATTTTTCTCATAATTACTACTTATTCATTGTTCATCACAAAAAAACAAGGATTTTTACTTTGCAAACTTCTAATTGTTTTGTGGTACTGTTGTGTGCCATAATTGCAGTCATCAGTAACCTTTTTTTTTTTTTTTAAAAAACCTTTACCCTATTAAGGTATCACTTAAAAGATGTCATTGTGGGAAAAATCTACTTCTTGCTGGTAAGAATCAAAATCCAACATATGGAGTTGCAGCTCATTAAAAAGGAAATTACTGGCATAGGTGAGCCTATCTTGAATGTACTGCATTGTGTTACAAAGCTGACTGGTCTCTCTATGTGTTAGCCTTTTAAATGAATTTCATGTATAACTTGACAATACTTTCACAAACATACATACTGCTAGATCTTTCTATCTTTCATAAAAGATAAAAATCATTTTTCACAAGGTGGCGATTACACTTGCCTGAAGTGTTAAATCAGAATACAACATTGTGACTCTGGACATGCAGGAAGCATTACTAATGGTGTTTTCCTGTAAGCCCATTGTTCTGTATTTTAAGTCATGCTTTCCTACACATAGCTCTGTAGGGATTTTCTTATTTAATTCTAGACGCTCAATAATTTAAATCTTGTTAGAATTTGCTCTAAAGGGGCATTGGTAGGACATTATTATGTTTTTTTATAATTTTTAATGATTGTTTGCTTTTCTCTGGTGTATTAATAGTAGATTTGATTCAAAACAGGCACGGTAAGATTTCTATCTGTGCTTTATCAACAAACTCTTGATTGGGAGTTTCCTCCAAACAGCATTTTCTCAGCCACTGGGTCTGTTTTTGACTGTACTCTAGTGAAATTCACTTATCACTAACTCTTCAGAAACTGGAAGCTAATTGTGCATTTGTAAAGCAACTAATAATCCATTTCAATAGTATACAGTGGTGTGAAAATCTATTTGCCCCCTTCCTGATTTCTTATTCTTTTGCATGTTTGTCACACAAAATGTTTCTGATCATCAAACACATTTAACCATTTGTCAAATATAACACAAGTAAACACAAAATGCAGTTTTTAAATGATGGTTTTTATTATTTAGGGAGAAAAAACCCAAACCTACATGGCCCTTTGTGAAAAAGTAATTGCCCCCTGAACCTAATAACTGGTTGGGCCACCCTTAGCAGCAATAACTGCAATCAAGCATTTGCGATAACTTGCAATGAGTCTTTTACAGCGCTCTGGAGGAATTTTGGCCCACTCATCTTTGCAGAATTGTTGTAATTCAGCTTTATTTGAGGGTTTTCTAGCATGAACCGCCTTTTTAAGGTCATGCCATAGCATCTCAATTGGATTCAGGTCAGGACTTTGACTAGGCCACTCCAAAGTCTTCATTTTGTTTTTCTTCAGCCATTCAGAGGTGGATTTGCTGGTGTGTTTTGGGTCATTGTCCTGTTGCAGCACCCAAGATCGCTTCAGCTTGAGTTGACGAAGAGATGGCCGGACATTCTCCTTCAGGATTTTTTGGTAGACAGTAGAATTCATGGTTTCATCTATCACAGCAAGCCTTCCAGGTCCTGAAGCAGCAAAACAACCCCAGACCATCACACTACCACCACCATATTTTACTGTTGGTATGATGTTCTTTTTCTGAAATGCTGTGTTCCTTTTACACCAGATGTAATGGGACATTTGCCTTCCAAAAAGTTCAACTTTTGTCTCATCAGTCCACAAGGTGTTTTCCCAAAAGTCTTGGCAATCATTGAGATGTTTCTTAGCAAAATTGAGACAAGCCCTAATGTTCTTTTTGCTTAACAGTGGTTAGCGTCTTGGAAATCTGCCATGCAGGCCGTTTTTGCCCAGTCTCTTTCTTATGGTGGAGTCGTGAACATTGACCTTAATTGAGGCAAGTGAGGCCTGCAGTTCTTTAGACATTGTCCTGGGGTCTTTTGTGACCTCTCGGATGAGTCGTCTCTGTGCTCTTGGGGTAATTTACGTCGGCCGGCCACTCCTGGGAAGGTTTACCACTGTTCCATGTTTTTGCCATTTGTGGATAATGGCTCTCACTGTGGTTCGCTGGAGTCCCAAAGCTTTAGAAATGGCTTTATAACCTTTACCAGACTGATAGATCTCAATTACTTCTGTTCTCATTTGTTCCTGAATTTCTTTGGATCTTGGCATGATGTCTAGCTTTTGGGGTGCTTTTGGTCTACTTCTCGGTGTCAGGCAGCTCCTATTTAAGTGATTTCTTGATTGAAACAGGTGTGGCAGTAATCAGGCCTGGGGGTGGCTATGAAAGTTGAACTCAGGTGTGATACACCACAGTTAGGTTATTTTTTAACAAGGGGGCAATTACTTTTTCACACAGGGCCATGTAGGTTTGGATTTTTTTTCTCCCTAAATAATAAAAACCATCGTTTAAAAACTGTATTTTGTGTTTACTTGTGTTATATTTGACTAATGGTTAAATGTGTTTGATGATCAGAAACATTTTGTGTGACAAACATGCAAAAGAATAAGAAATCAGAAAGGGGGCAAATAGTTTTTCACAGCACTGTATATGTGCCCTATCCAAAATTTTCAGCATTGCATTAGAGATAGGAACTTGTGGTGATAGAAGACGAACCACTCAGAGTATATATTTTATTTTATTGTATATGTTCAGAACACATTACATCTTTTTAGGAGGAAACCAAGTGTTCTCTGTTGTTACATGGACGTGTCATGCGTTAGTCATGAAGTGTCTTGTTTGTGTTTTAAGCTTTCTGTACAAAATGGACATAGCTGGATAACTCTGGCTGAACCTTTGATATCCAGATGCTGTCCTCTCACCAAGACTTCTTTGAGTAGTTTGTGTCACTGTCTTTCTGTTTAGATTATAACCAGGTCTCGAGACTTGTTAAGTTTTATTGCTCAAGGAGAAGTGTTAGTTTCTTTTATTTGTAATAATAATAATAATAATAATAATAGCATTTATACAGTGTTTTTAACCTACTCGAAGCACTTTACATGGACCGTGGGGAACCACTTCAACCACCACCAATGTGTAGTATCCACCTTGTAGATGCGACGGCAGCCATTCTTTAGCCAGTATACTAACCACAAATTAGCTGTTAGATGGTGAGGGGGGATGCTTAGGGGGCCAGATTGACCAGGCCTTGGTAGGCAATTTAACCATGACACCACGAAAGACCCTAGTCTTTTTGAAAAATGTCCAGGGACCTTTTATGTCCTATGGTCACTATTAATTTTTTTTGTTTGTTTGCTTTTTCCTCTCTTCTTCCCTAATCCCCCTCCCATTTTACAGGTCCCAGTACTACCACTGAGACTGAGACTATTGCCAAGTATGAAATTATGGATGGAGCTCCAGTTAAAGGTAGATATTTTAGTGATAGCCTTCATTTTAAATGTACAAGTATTTTGAACAATCAAGGCTAACATAACTCCAACTGCAATTTCTTTTACCTAGGTGAATCCATTCCAATTAGGCTATTCCTGGCAGGATATGACCTCACACCAACCATGAGAGATGTAAATAAGAAATTTTCAGTGCGGTACTTTCTGAACCTGGTCCTGGTAGATGAGGAAGACAGACGATACTTCAAACAGCAGGTACATGTGCTTTTCTAATAACTTCCTCTGTTTCAGTTTTCTTTAAATTACATGGCACCACTTTCATCCATTAATCTTAACTTTGTGCTTCATGGGGCATAACATAATAACATAACAACACTGAAACTATGTTCTTGAAAAGAGGAGAAGTTAACTAATTTCTGTATTTTAATTTTCAATTAGTTTAGTTTTGTTTCTAGGTTTATAGGGATGTTATTGTTACATATATAGAATACAATAAAATTCTTACTGCATGTACTAATCAACATGCAACACATCACCACTCCCTGGCACCATGATTATTGAGTATAACAACCTTGCCAATAAAAACTTGTGTCTTCCTTACCCAGAAAATCTTTGAACATACAGTATTGTTGTATAATAGTGATTGACGTGAGCCATGATAATGGCAAGGACTACTCCATAATAAAATTATGTCTCAAAAAATAGTTTCTTTCTATACGTAACTGGATAATCGCATAACTACATACAATGCTTTTAACTCTTCTCTATGTGTTAAAGCTTGAGTAAAAAAGCACAAAGAATCAGACACTCTTGAATCACACTGTTCATTTTACAAATGTGAAAGTATAGTGATAATGGCTGAACTTGCAATTTCAATGTTGATTCCATATCATATCCAGAGATGGACCTTCCCGAAATTACGATTGGATTCATAAATACATACAGTACACTACCACTCAAAAGTTTTAGAACACCTTAGTGTTTCTAGTTTTTCTTCAGATTCAATCAGTTGAAATACAATGAATTACCTAAAATGGTGAAAAGGAAAGCAGTAAACTGCCAGAGGTTTACATTTAAAATTTAGGTTAGCACAATAGCTTCAAGCACATTCGTAATATTTTCCTTTTTATTTTTTTTTTTCGAACCTAAACTTATACCTCTGGCAGTTTACTGCTTAACTTTTAAACATTTAGGTTAATTCATTGCATTTCAATTGATTAACTCTGAAGAAAAACTGAGGTGTTATAAAACTTTTTACTGGTTGTGTAGATTTAAAGCCAATGTTTTCTTTGTCCACAAGGGGAAAAACAACCTTTACATAACCTCAAGAAATATATAAATGTTATAACAAACCATATCCACCCAAATAATAAGCGAGGTGTTGGTGTTCCATAACAGGCTTGGAGGTGGGAGTATGATGTAGTCAGATCTGCCCAGTTGTGCCACACAAGTTTAGAAAGTTTGGAAAGAGCAAGTCTAGCTTCTTGTGTTCACACAGGGATTATGCGGATTGAAGTTTGTTTCTTCCAAAGTTCCCCTGGTTGAAGTCACTAGCAGTGTGAGGTCAGAATGATTCATATTAGAGTGTTGGTAACAGAGTGATTCATTTCTGTTGCTGAGTTAATTAATATTAACAAGGATGATTTTAACTTATGTCCCTAGGCAGTAATGTGGACAAGTTCAGTCAGGCATTTTAATTGTAATATGCCTCCTTTTTTTTTTTTTCTTTCTTTCACTGTTGCTCATTCACATAAATGTCCAGTCTCCCTACTGCCTTTTCCACTCCCGACTTATTGTATCAGGTGAAACACATCCAACATTTAAAATAGCATCTGAAATAAGAAGTCTGTTCTAAACAGTACCAAAAATGCAACTGTACCTGAACCTGCCGTAACTTGCCAGGAGATGTGACTATTCATCCAACTTATTTAAATGAGATTGAACAATCCTCATCCTATGGGGACAGGCCAGATCTGAAACCTTTCCTTTTATGCTAACTCTGAATCTTCACTCTTTTCATTCTCAGATGAGTTGCTTCTCTGATAATTTGTAACAGATCTTCTTAGGCAGTAGTGATCTTAATGCTATCAGCTGACTATGGAAATATTTTGTACATCCCACTTTACGGCAAAAACTGGCATCTCAAGGCACTTTGCCAATCATTTTTAGGGTTGTGATGTTCCAGGTTTATTCCATGAGAGAAATAGCAACTGCACAACACGGGTGTCTCTCTGTCTGATGCAGAGGATGTTCCACATTGGTTCTGATTTTAAAACAAAGAAAATATACACACAAAGCTTTCTTCTAAAACTCTGGCCATTTTATTTTGTGTTTGTTCTTTTATAGATTAGCTGTTATTATCACATGATCTATTGCATTAGTTCTTTTCTACCCATCTAAGGTGTGAAGTCTATGTAATAAGCATGGGTGTCTTTTTTTTTGATAAGTTGTCCATTTGCTCTGGTATAATACTACATACCCAATCTCTTTCCCTCATGGCAACCTTTTAATGTTCAGGTACAGCTGTCCATTTTCGCTGTTTCCTCTCAGCATTGCTTGTCAAACTGATCACTCTTAAGTTGAAGAGTTCTGCTGGGAAAATGCAGCAGTAGTTCCTACCATACTGGCTTGGTTTGGCCACTCTGTCTTACTTATTTCAGGGCTTTGGTTTCCCAATGTGTGTGTCAGTTTATTGTTAGTTTTCACTCATCCATTCCCCACCATGCAAAGTTAATAATTCGTTAACATTACAGCTATAAACATCATTCATGTGGCTTGAGTGGGCTCAAGAAACTTGCTACCATGCTGCTGTTGCCAACATATTATTTCGGACAACAGAATAGGGTGAAAAGACCAATTTTCTAATTTTTAGGCCCTTATTTGGTAATTTTTTTAAATCATTTTTACCCTTCTTCCATATGTTTTTCCTATTTTTACATTTTCTTTCTAACACTAGCAACTGGCAGGATACACTGACCCACACTCACACACTTGTCCTTTTATTAAGGTGGCTGAAAGACTTAATATTTAAATAATGGGCATATAAATCATGAAAGAGCTAGTAGAGTACTAGAATGAAATATGTTCACAAAATAGCAGGTATCGTTAAACTTTACAGAAGCATTTGTATATATAGTAAAAGAAAACATTTTTAATTTTTATATAAATCCACTAATGCAAAGATTTTCTGACTACAGATTACAAGGAGGAATAGATGTGTGGAGTTTTGTTCACATTTGTTCATCCTAACTACCTGCATTTTTGCTCTAATTTAGGAAATTGTCCTTTGGAGAAAAGCACCAGAGAAAATAAGAAAACGCACCAATTTTCATCAGCGTTATGAGTCTCCAGAGCCACGGCCAACTCTTTCTGCAGAACAGCCTGAAATGTGAAGCCAGCCTGAAAGTCGAGACAAGTGAGGTGCTTAACTGAATGCAGCTGAATGTAAGGAAGTGAGAAAGGCCTAAACATACACATCCTCACTGTCTTCCTTCATCTTGACACAGCTGCCGTAGCAATGAACATCCTTGCAAGTGTCTATGGACTGTTTTGATGGTGGAGAAACACACACTGGAACATTCTGAGAATACCATTTTATAATGCACATTTTACTCTTTTTGTTTGACGCACTTGGATATGCAATGAGTTTAACAAAAAAAAAAAGTTTATAAAAATGTCATAAATGTTTCTGTGCATGTAGGCTTAATTTATGAGAACAAAATCCGTTATGCTAAGTGTCATTTGAGTTTTCACATGTGCTTAGAGACATGGTATGAAATGTGGCATATTGAATTCTAGGTGCCATAATATTTAACTGTATAATAGAGGAGATTTATGTTGAGATGCACCTTTATGAATTGCGTATCATTTTCTTCTGCGGTTCGCACCACTTTTTCATTTTTACTAATATTTCATGCAAAGCATAATAGGTCTATTAACTTACTGTTGTGTGGAATAGAAACACACATTAATGGTGGAAGCAGAAGTGGACTGGAATAGAAGACTCTCTTGGGGATCTTTGAAGCATATTTTGAAATTCACTGTTCCCTTTAAATAGTAATCTTAATCATCCATAACATGTCAAATACTTATGCTTTTCTGAGTTACCACCTTCTCTATCTGCATTACCTTTCCCCCCTATAGGCAAAATCACAATTAAAGGCCTTTAAAAATGTGTGGATTTGTAAGCAGTTTTCTGAATCCCATGTTTTAACTTCTTGGGTCAAATGTAGCTGGTCACGTGAAACAGCTGAAAGTAATTTCCATCCATTTTGCCATGTAAGTGCCTGTAAGAGGTTTATGAAATGTATGCCAAATATCCTGGCAATTTGCATGTTTCCCTTTTTATATTGTTTAATTATTGAAATGAAATTTGCCGAGTATTAAAACCATGTAAATATTTAGCTTCAATCTATGTATCCACCTACAATAAACATTTACTGTTTTATTGGTATACTAATGTTGTGTGGTCCTACAAATGAAATGTATATCAAAGATGAGTGAATGGTTCAGAGATCATCTAATGATGCTAGGAAAAATATATTTAAATAAATGACTACTCTTTGGGTTATAACTGTACAGAACCATTTTGTGGAGTTTTTTTTATTGTATACTAGTAAACCGATGGAAATAATTTGATGCAGTAAGGCAGACATAAGTGGATTCATATCCCTTCACATGTTGCAGCCTAGTGCTAAAATTAGACAACACTCAGTATCTCAGAAAAACAAAGCAAAAAAAGGATTTTAGAAATATTGGCAAAATTAATAAAAAATAAAATGTCACAGAAGTATTCAGAACCTTTGCTGTGACACTTGAAACTTGGCTAAGGTGCATCCCATTCTATTGATAATCATTGAGATAATTAAGCACCTGCTTTGGGGTCCACATGTGGTTATTTCAGTTGATTGGAACTTGTTAGGAAAGACACACAATTGTCTATAGGAGGTCCCTCACTTTAACAAAAACCAAGCCATGAGTTTTTGAAAGAGCTGCCTGCAGAACTTAGAGACAGGATTGTGTTGAGGCACAGCTCTGCGGAAGGCTACAAAAACATTTCTATCGTACTGATGGTTCCTAAGAACACCATTGCCTTTATAATTCTTGAAAAGATGAGATCTGGAACAACCACAACTCATCCTAGAATGAGCACTCATGGGAGAAGGGCCAAAAACCTGATGGTGACTCTGGAAATGGGAGAAACATCTAGAAGGACAATCATCATTGCAGCACTCCATCGATCTGGCTTTGTGACAGAATGGTCAGAAAGAAACCTCTCCTTAGTAAAAGACAAATGGACGCCCACTTGGGAGTTTGTAAAAAGGCACCTAAAGGAGTTTTGGACTGTAAGAAACAAGATTTTCTCGCCTGGTGAAATCAAGATTAGCAAAATGTCTGGGTGAAACCAGGCAACCCTTATCACCTGTGCAATACCATGTGGTGGCAGCTCAATCAACATCACATCTAGTTTTGAAGGTCCTTAAAGTCCAACTGTCTACCACACTACTTGGTCACTTTATTGGAATTCAAATCCAAATCTTATTATGTGATATCATCTACTGTTAAATTCTGCTCTGTACATGTAATATTTTTATTTTACTATTGTATTGAGGGTTACTTGTGTTCTGTTCTGTGTATTGTGTTGTATTTACCCCTTTTTTTGACACCCACTGCACGCCCAACCTACCTGGAAAAGGGGTCTCTTTTTGAACTGCCTTTCCCAATGTTTCTTCCATTTCTTCCCAAATAGTTGTTTTTTTTTTTTTTCCTTGTCTTAGAGAGTCAAGGGTGGGGGGCTGTCAAAAGGCAGGGCCTGTTAAAGCCCATTGAGGCACTTCTTGTGTGATTTTGGGCTATACAAAAATAAATTGTATTTGTATTGACAATACTACACGTTTGTACAGTTTTTATGGCAATGTCCTTTGTGAACAATCAACAGTTTTTACATACTGTACATTTTACAATCCTGACAAAACCAGAATAAAGCGGTTTCTTTCTGGCTTCTAGAAGGTTCCCAACCATTATAAATACTCACACATTTTGCATATTCTGTGAGCTTTTTATGAAACTTGCCAGGTATGGGTAACTCCCATATGAGCTATGGATGATACTCTTCTAAGACCAAAGTAGCATCTGTTTCCTATCTGTGCACACAATACACCTGCTCTAATCACTCATAGCTTCTTCTGGAAAGTGATGTGTCAGGTCTGCTTTAATCAACCAAGACCCCTGCCTGAAACTACCATCCCTTCTTCAGCTGCATGTATGCTAACTTAAATAGACTCACAAGTCACAATTATCCAACAGTCATTTTTCATTTCAGCTTACAGTTATCTTACTTACTCCTTTTGTCAGGCTCTTTAAGAAAGAGTTATCTCTTTTGGGGCTTTCCTGTGTTCCCATTTGGATTCAGTTCCCTCCAGATGACAAATGCATTGCAAGTGGAAATGTCAAAGATATTGAAAAATATTACAAGTGGCCAACCTCATTTGCAGCTGTAGCCACTCAAAAACATATCCAATGTATCTATTCCTTCTTTTGCAGCTTTGTAATTCATAATGAGTTCTGGTTTATGATGCTCCCCTGCCACAGACCCTCTGGTCCCTATGCAGCATGCTCACAAGTACCACTTTTTTTGGGATGTTAGACACCAGGGATGTGCCAGTCATGAAAAGAAACTTTTCTTGTATGTACAGGCCTGTTCTTTGTACTCGTAAGCTTTCTCTTTACAAGTTCCTGTCCTAACTTGACCAAAGTAAAACAGAATTGTCACAGGTGATGTTGTGACTATGTCATATCCAGAACAACCTGCATGGTTTGGTTTTACTCAGGCTCTCCTCCATCAGGCTAACCATCATATACCTGCATGTTTCATGCTTATGATAAAGCATCCAGCAGCCCAGATCTTGAGTCTGTATTTTGCAGGTTTAGAAAAGAAATTAGAATGATTGGTCTGATGGGTTAGGTTTTTTGTATGAAAAGGAAAGTTACTGTTGGAGGTTGGATGTGTATGGTGGAGCCAATTTGGGTGTTCATTGTTGTTGGTGATGTAAATGACTGATAGGATTAGGTTTGGGGTATTTCGTAACAATGTCTCTAAAGTGGTCTTACTGTTGTTTTACAGAAAGTTTCCACACTTGGCATTGCTCCTTCTCTAGCACCACCAATGTAATGAAAATGTATTAGGGTGAGGGTGCAGTATGTACTCAATAAAGAGAGTACCATAAAATGTTCTTCAAAGAAAAGGAGCCAAGAACATTGAATGTCAGGTTGAAAAAATAATAGTTTGTTGTATTTTTAAGCAATCATTGAAAATGGGTTTCACAGATGCGAATACTACAAAAATGCTGTTATATTAGGTACTGAAACCACCTCATGTTGAAACAAAGAACGGGTGGCTTGGGTATATTCTTAAAGGACTGTGAAAAACAAATTGCACAAGCTGCATTAATAGGGTTAACTAAAGAAACAAGATTATGTTAAACACCTCTATGCAAAATGATATAACCATCAGGTATAGTCAAATTCTTTAGCTGTAACCAAAAAATTTAAATAAGATATACATTTACAATACCTTATGAGAGTACCCCGTGCATTCAACAACTGACCTACCAAAAAGGATGCCTTTATCAAACCATTTTTTTGATAAATACACTCACTGTTGTACAACATATCCCCATTATTCCAAAATATAGAAATGCTGTGGAGAAATAATGTTTTTGTAGGTGATATTCTCGACCAATAAAGTTGTTTATGAAATTCTTAGCTTAACAAGTATTTACCAGTCCTATAATTTATTCATAAGAGTAATCGGCGCCTGCCCTCATTTGCTCCTCCTGTTTCGCCGGAACTTAAAGTAAACTCAAACATGTGACAACATCACCACGCGACACAGGTCCTCCGAGAGTGCAAACACCGTCCATTCTTGTTGACGTCTTTGTCAAACTTGTCCTGTACGGAGCCTTAAACAGCGGAAGTGTGTAAAAAGTGTAGTAATAATTACATATTACGAAAACTGTTTATTGAATTATTGTTGTGATTTGTTGCATTAAAGTATGTTTAACTAATATAAAAATAAAGACACTAGAATAAATAATTTTGCACATGCAAGATACAAGACAACTGGGGTCCTTTCTAGCATTAGCCGTGTGTTGTGTACGGGTAGTGACGGTGTTGCCCTTCACGTGTTACGCTGCTTCACTTCATGGAAAACGAAACAATGTTGACTGACAGCTAGTTTGTTTGTTTTTTTTTTTCTTCGTTTTGAAAGGCGACCGATTTTTCGCCATGTCCTTAAAGAATGGCGCTTTTTTGCTGTGTTTGTCTCGTTTACGGGCGGTCTCTCTCTATGCTGCCGGCGTGTTGCACCAGTCTAATATGCGGTCAGCCGCTGCAGCGTGCCGGTGTTCGCTCGGTTCTGCTGTCATAGATCAAGCCCGGCAGTCATCCTCCAGCAGCTCCGCCAAACCGCCCGATACTTCTCTCTTTGTCCCCCTGCAGATTAAAGCGCCTAGCAGTTTCGAGGGAGTAGTGGGAGCGGAGCTCACCAAGCCATTAGACAAAGGTGATGTGTTTATTCTTTTTATTACTTTTAACGTGGAGTCCGAAAGACGTGGCAGTAATGTCTAAAACTGTCAAATTATTATTACTTATCATTTGTCTATCCAAGGCGAGTTATTTTAGATACAAACTTTTACAATTCTTTTATTTTTATCAATCTTATTGACTATCACACAGCAATTTGAGCGTGATTTGAACCCACAACTTCAGGGCTAGTGTGCGTGTATATATATTATATATTTTTTAATAAACATGAGAACTTTTGTAGACTTTCAGCGTCATTGTAACAGAGAACAGAATTCTGCAATTGCAAAAGAAAACTTTCTTTATGAGTGGGTCCGTGATGCAATGGTTAGTTAGCCCTTCTGTTTCATACGTCCGGCACACTGGGATAAAATCTCAGTCCAAGCAGTGTGGATGTTGAAATTATTTATAAAAAAAGGTGTTTCTCTCCATTACCAAAGACAAGTATGTTGCGTTAATTGACGTCTCTAAATTTGCTCAAAAAGAGCGAGTGAACCCTGCATTGGACTGGCACCTTTGTTCAGTCTTGGTTGTTTTCCTGTCTTGCGCCCAGTACTACAAGGCTATGATTAACTTCTTCTGATCCTAAACTGGACCCATGGAAAAAAATGTATGGATGTATTGAAGGTTTAAAAAATTAAATGGGTGGATGCTTTGAAGTTTTGGGTCCAGTAAGATCTTTGTGCAAGTCATCCTCAAGATATACAGCCTTCCCACCTATTATTTGTTACTTATGGTATATTTATTTGTCCAGGGACTCTGGGTTCAAACCACAGACTAAACGTGGTGTTACATAGAGTGGTGAATGATCTGGAAAGGTGCAAGTAAGTTTGGGTTTTAAGACAAATGTACTCTATGATGGGCATTAAGGAATCCTGCCTACCTTCTTGATAGTTGTAGCTGAAACAGGTGTTACAACCTTTATATAGAAGTCTAACTTTTTGGAACCTGTTGAGTTCAATTTAAGGCAGTGGGTACCAAAGCTTGAGCTGCGTTCACATGCTATCAGTGTGTTAGGTCTCGTAACATTTCACCTTCCAACAACAGTACAGTATGTTCACATGACGTTGTGGTTGCGATTTTTTTTGGAGAAATTGGAGGTCACTGTTGATATATTGCTTAATCTGCAAGAAAAAGCAATTAAAGATTAACTATATTTTTTCTGAAAAATAAGGAGCAAACTAAGTATCATCAAATCACTTCAAATCCAGTTTGAGTACAAAAATTGAATATCTGGCTAACCATTTATAAATCTGTGTGGATTTGAGCTTCAAAGGAAAATGCATAGTCCAAAAGTAAAAGAAATCTGATATATTAAAGCAGGCATACACACATCTACACAATTTACCCTTTATTGATCACAATTATCTTGTGAGTGCACCTTAAACCCTGCCTGGTTGCCATCCTGAAATAACCAGATGTGGACCATGCTAATCAGCCTCATACAGTCGTGGCCAAAAGTTTTGAGAATGACACAAATATTAATTTTCACAAAGATTGCTGCCTCAGTTTTTATGATGGTAATTTGCATATACTCCAGAATTTTATGAATAGTGATCCGATTAATTGCAATTAGGTCCCTCTTTAACCATGAAAATGAACTTAATCCCAAAAAAAACATTTTCACTGCCATTTCAGCCCTGCCACAAAAGGACCATCATTGCTTTGCACAGACCTTAATCCCATTGAGAACTTGTGGTCAGTCCTAAACAGGCGGGAGGACAAACAAAAACCCACACATTCTGACAAACTCCAAGCATTAATTATGCAAGAATGAGGGCTGCCGTCAGTCAGGATTTGGCCCGGAAGTTGATTGACTGCATGCCAGGCCGAACAAAGATTGGCCAACACTGCAAATATTGACTCTTTGCATAAATGTTGCTGACAAAAAGATTTCAAAACACTGAAGCAGCAAACGTTTTGAAGCTAATACTTGTGTCATTGTTAAAACTTTTGGCCATGACTGTGCAGTCACAATACAGCAGAACTTCACTGGCTGGTAGAGCAGCCTCCCACCTGACACATCGAGACACTGACGCCTGCATTTGAGCAGTTCTCTGGTGTGCTGCATAACTGATTATGGAAAAGCATGCACTGCATTGTAGTAGTGCCTTTCCTCCATGCTGTGGAGTCAGGGAACGCCGTAAAGTGATATCGTCTGAGTAGTTTGCCATGCTCACCTGGAAAATGTAAGGATGTGATTGTTGTTAAAATGAATGATATAGGACAGGGGTGCCCAACTCCAGTCTTGAAAGGCCGCAGTGGCTGCAGGTTTTCATTCTAACCCTTTTCTTAATTAGTGATCTGTTTTTGCTGCTAATTAACTTTTTAGTTTTTAAGAAATGTTTCCCTGAATTTCTTCATTGTTCTTTTGAATTGCTTCATTTCTATCCTTCAATGGCACCCAAACAGAAGTGAAATGTGAAGTGAGTGAGCCAACAGAAGACCAACTAAGTCAGGGCCTCAAACTCCAACTAATTTTACTCCAACCAGTTGCTTAATGAGGTGCTGAGTCTTGTCGTTAATTAAACCTGTTCTTTAATTCCATGGCTTGTTGCTGCTGTCATTGTGCAATAGCAGACATTTCCGAAATTGTGGATTTTCTCTTTTCTAAGAGCAGATCAGCATTCCTGAGACCTTCACCTTTCTTTATTTTCAGATATTGTATGATGGTCACAGTTTGCTGGTCCTGTTTTGGCTCATTTTGCATCTCATTATTGTTTGGCTGCTAATTAAGGAAAAAGAAACAATTGAGGGGTCTGAGTCTTCAGGAGCAAGTCAAATAAAATGAATTCAAAAGAAGTTAATTAGCAGCAAAAACAGGTCACTAACTAAGAAAAGGGTTTGAAAGAAAACCTGCAGCCACTGTGGCCTTCCAGGACTGAAGTTGGTCACCCCTGGTATAGGACATGTGCAACACAGAGGGTTCAGCCAGTTACCTTACCACCAAGCCATCTATCACATACAGCACTATCACATTCAAAGTTATTTTGCTTCAAAATAAGTGAATCATGGGTTGACCCAGGCTGCCATTCCAAAACATTTGAAATGTATCTCATGTTGATATTGCAGATGACTTGTGTTTATAAAGTGTAAACTGCCTAGTTAACAAAATCACCTTCATTTTTGCTAGGTCCCTTTATTTCTGCATAAGTGCAGTCAATCGCCCCAATTACATTAGGGAAACTAGACACTGCTGCAGATTGCCTCTTTTATGTTGGCAATTTTATTTATATACAGCCATATCATACAAAAACTGAAATGTAGTACCTTGTCAGCTGGTTAATTCCTTCCAGCACCATGGGCACGATGGAGCTAAAGCCTATCTGAGATATTCCTGACGTGCCAGCCAGTTCCCTGGGAGGTTAGAAAAAAGGTAGCCTATATAACCTGGCTTGTGCAATTATGCAGCATTGACCCTCTTAAAAGGGAACTAAAACACAGTCTGTGCATCATATTCAACACTTCCAAGGTTTTAAATATTTTGTCATGTCAACACACATTACAATAACAGCTGTGGGATCAGTTATTATACGCATGAGTTATTGGGTAGTTTGCTTGCATCCACCTACTTGATCAAAGGAGTCTTCATTTCCCAGTTTCTCTGAAATGTTTGTGGATATGTCAGAGTTGCCATAAATACATGCAAGTTTTCCTGTCAAGTCTTCTTTTGTGAATACTATCTTGTGTGTGGCAAGTTGCATACACTCATTTTGGGCCTCTTTTTGTGTGTATGCAAGCTTATAAATTTGAACTCGCATGTAGAATAAAACACCAGTTGAATGGGTGACCTGGCCAAGATGAATGATGTTCCCTTTCCAAGATGGGACAAGAGGAGACTGCCTGTTGGTGCTCTACACTCCATCCATACGCTAGGTGGTGGCAACTATTAGCTGGCTCACCCAGGTACAGACCCTCAGAGCAGACTGGCAGATGTAGTTCATTTGGATAGCTTTGCTGGGTCCTGCAAGTGGGAGCTGCTGAGAATGGGTTTCCTTATTCCAAGGCGCTTCTGCCTGACCTGGAAGTGTTTTCTTGGTGCAGTGTTGTGATACCGAAAGTACTCCTGGGGCCGGCATGAAAGGAGCTGTCTCACCTTCCTCAGTGAGTCAAAACTGGGAGTGGCGTTCAGACAAAGCTGACCTGGGAAGTTTGGAAGAAGAGAAAAGAGAATGAATAGTAATTTTGTTAAAGAAGAAGCCCACATAAAGTGTCTGCCAAAATAAGATACATATGTTTACTTCTGTGACTGTGTTTTTGTAGTTGTGTTGAGGGTTTGGGGCTTGAACACATCCCTAGTTGCCACATAAGTTATATTTCTATATCTAAACCTATTTACCTATGTCTAGGTATATATTTCTTTCATCTAATACAACTGACTGATGTGAAAGGTCAGTGTTTAGTCACAACATAGAAAATTGAAGAAGTAGTTTATTTTTTTTTTGTTTATCTCCCACTCGGTACTCCAACTTTGGAGGATGCTCACATCAAATTTCTGACTGTCCTATAACTCATGAGCACAGCGTCATTCCAGCAAGCCGGGGCTCAAGACAGGAAACAGCCTTGGATAGGCTGCCACTCCATTGCAGGATCCACTCATGCATATTCCTAAAGTCACACTGGGCCATTATTAATAACCAAGTAATCTAAAAGATGTATATTTAAAAAGATGAATGATGCATTGTGTTTTGTGTAATTCTCAAACAAAACGTGTTGTTTAAAATTGAAATTTTAAACTTTTAATGGCTGACATTAATTTGTTTCTGATTGACAATCTGGTAAAAAATGTAGTAACATATCCTGTACTAAGCTCTGATTAAGTTGAATAGCTAAGATATAATTGAAGGTTTGTTGCTGGAGTTCATTTTCTGGAATATTTTAGAAATTGCTGGGGTTGAATACAGCAGCCAAGACAGCTGTAACTGGGCTTCATTCTTAGCTCAGTTGGTAGAGGAACTTCTATTCCTCCACATCCATCCATCCATTTGTCGATCAGCTTTTGGAGCCCGGTCTGACCCGTTCAAGGGAAGCCAGAGATTGCATGGAAAATAACACAAGTCCTTTGCATTTCCCTCAACAGGTGGATAAACTAAATGTGCAGGGTTTGTGTACAGCATTGTTCATAGATTTTTTTTCCTACTGGTTATTTCAACAGGTGAAGTTCTAAAAATCCTTAACAAATTCTACAAACGGAAAGAAATGCAGAAACTGGCATCTGACAGTGGCTTAGATGGTATGTATTAGCTCTTTTAATTTTTTCCTGAAGTGCAGTGTTTTTATTTTGAAGTGAATTGCATTCATGCTAAAGTTAGTTGATGTGTGCATATTGGATAGGAATGGTGCATAATTCATGACTGTTGTTATTCTAATTCTTCATTTTACCCCCATGCTGACTATAACTGAATTTGTACTCGTTCAAAGCCTCTGAGATTGCCATGCATTCAAAAGTGAATACAATTCCTAAAAAGAACATAGGCGCAGTGCAGTTTTGTAAAATGAACAATATTTTAAAACATTGACAGCAATGAAAACAAATAATACAGTTCCTGACAAAAGTCTTGTCGCTTCTCTATTTTGTAGAAACTCCTGCTATTAATCTGACTTTTAATTAAGCAACTGGTGTTAGAAATAGCTCATATGAAAAGCTAAAGCCCTCCCAAATGATGTTTAATGCACTGAAATAAATTAGTTCCACTGAAAAAAGATTTATCATTTAATTAAGACAGAAAGGTCAAATTTGGGCAAGACAAAAGTTTTGTCGCCTATACAGAAAATGAACAACTTTACTGCAAATCCAAAAATACGTCAGCAAATTAAGTAGTGGTGCTGTGAGATCCAAATTTAATATCTTGTATGACTTCCATGAGCTTGAAGGACAGCATCCGTGCGGTTTGGCAAGGATTCATACAATTTATTGATGAAGTCATCAGGAATAGCAAAGAAAACAGTCTTGCATGCCTCCCAGAGTTCATCAATATTCTTTGGTTTCGTCTTCCATGCTTCCTCTTTCATCCTACCCCACATATACTCAATGATGTTCATGTCTGGTGACTGGGCTGGCCAATCCTCGAGCATCTTGATCTTCTTCGCTTTAAGGAACTTTGATGTGGAGATGGAAGTATGCGATGGAGCACCATCCTGCTGCAGAATTTGGACTTTTTTATGGTTGGGAATATAAGAGGTAGCTAAGATTTCTTGGTATTTTAGACTATTGATGTTGCCTTCCACCCTGCAGATCCCTTGCATACCCCCATACTGATGTAACCCCAGAGCATGATTTTGCCTCCACCAAACTTCACTGTTTTCTGGGTAAATCTCGGCTCCATGCAGGTTCCAGTAGGTCTCCTGCAATATTTGCGGTGACTGTGGTGTAATTCAACAGATTCATCTGAAAAATCCACCTTCTGCCCCTTTTCCAGCATCCATCCTTTTAGCAGGCTGTGGGCCTTGGCAAATGCCACATGGTTTTTTAATTGTCTTTTGTTTAGTGCTGGCTTATGGGTACTGATTCGACCATGGAGGCCATTTCGAGACAGAATCCGACAAACTGTTCTGGTTGACACAGGGACTTCAGGTGACCAGGTCTCGTGGAGCTCTGCTGCAGTGGAAAATGGGCTGGCTTTGGATTTTCGAGCCAACAAACAGTCCTCTCGAGCAGTTGTCTTGCGGGGTCTTCCTGACCTGGGTTTGTCAAAAACGTCTCCAGTCTCTTCAGATCTTTTTTTTATCCTCTGAACTTGACGCTGAGACACATTGAAGGTGTTTGCCACATCAGCAGTGGATTTGGTCTTCAGCCTCTTGATAATCAACACTTTAGTCTCAGGGTGAATCTTTGGCATGTTTGCAGAGGTCTAGTTGCAGTTGATGTGAAGGTCTAGTGTACTGGGGTTCTTTTTATACACACCTGAGACATAATTGATCCATTATTAGTCACAGGTGAAGCTCATATGACAAGGCGACAACACTTATGTCTTGCCAAAAATCGACTCAACGGGCTTTACCAAGCTGTGAATATTAGAATACTTTTTGTCAGTTTCGTTTTGCAGTGAAACATTATTACAAAAGCTGATGGTATTAAATGACCCATTTCTTGTAACAAAATCTTGATAGAAATATATTTTAGCGGCACTTCAGGTCAATTTGTACACAAGCAACAAGACTTTTGTCAGGGACTGTATTGTTATTTAGGTAGCGCACTTGTTCAAAAGGCTCTGATGTTGTCAAACAATCACAAGTCGGTAATATGTAAGTAGTATCTGTAGCCTAAAGCTGTGCTTTCCAAACATTTTCTACACTGATCCACCCAACAAGTATAAAATTCTGCTCAACATCCCAACATAATAGTTTGGGAAGCTACCAGAGTAAATGTTTGTGAGCAAGGGACATATACAAAGTGGATGAGTACATTTCTTTTAGTGGTTTGTCTTTCAGATGTCTTTGTACACAGTTACTGGGTGTCTAGAAGCATATTATTATTAGTTATTGTTACTACAGCTATATTATTATGCTTGCATCATGTTTACATATTTCTTTGTTGATAACATTTCATTAGAGATTTATTTAGAGATTTATTTTATTGCTAATAGATTAATTAATAGATCAATGCAACTGATGATAAAACTTAAAGGATAAATTCAGTACTTTTCAATTTCAAGTTAATTCTTCATCATCATTATATATAAATGTATAATCCAATGTCTGTCACTAAACGCATTTAGATCAGGTTTTTTTTTCTATAATTGAACATTCTGGTTGATTTTGCGACTTCTCTCATTACACTAAGAATCATAGTTTGCTTGAAGCAGTGATATTTATGCTAATCCGAGACAAAGGCTGCGTGCCGAGGGGAGGAGGAAAGATGACATCAGGAGTGGGGAGCTGGGCAGGGCAATCCCCACTCACGTGCCAGCCTCCGTTCGAGTCGGTCTAACCTCAATGTTTTGGAGTGTTCCTTGCCTCCGCTTAGCTAGTGATATATATATAAATATATACAGTGGGTATAAAAAAGAATCACCCCCATCAAAATATTCCCATATTTTTTTGCTTTACAGGCTTAAATGAAAGCACACAAACCAATATTTTTTCCAGCTTTACGTACTCAATGCAATCTATAACATCTAAAGATATCACAGCTACAATTCAGAAGAATTTTAAAAAATAAAAAACAAGAAATAGAGATTAATAAAGGATCACCCTCCTCCTAAAGAATATTTGTAAACTCCATCAGGTGTAAGTACCCACCATTTCCATTGCGGACCATGGTTACTGGCTTCCAGCTTTGATCAATTATAATCAGTGTGATGAATGAAGCATAAAAACAACTATTCCTGGAGCATTCCCTTGCTTGGTAGATCAACTGACAGCAAAGAACTGACTATGGGTGGCAAGCCACTTTTCAAAAGATCTCAGGGATAGAGTTGTGGACAGACATAAGGCAGGAGATGGATACAAAAAAAACCTCAAAGGCTTTATCAATCCCAAGGAGCACAGTAAAGTCCGTAATAAAGAAGTGGCAAGTGTTTGGTACTACTAGGACCCTCTCTGGATCTGGCCGTCACTCCAAACTGAATGGAAGAGTAAGGAGGAAACTGGTAAGAGAAGGTACCAAGAGGCCAATAGACACTTTTGAAGGAGTTACAGGGTTTTATGGCAAAGAGTTGTCATTGTGGGGCAAAATACCGTCAAATTCTTGAGGGAAAACCTGATACCCTCTGCCATAAAGTTGAAGTTGGGCAGAATGTTCACTTTTCAGCACGGCAATGACCCGAAGCACACCGCAAAATTGACCACACAGTGGCTGAAGGAGAAGAAAGTGAATGTCCTTGTGTGGCCTAGTCAGAGACCAGACCTAAATCCCATTGAAAATCTGTGGAAAGATTTGAAGATAGCATTCCACCAATGCTTACCATCCAATTTGACCGAACTTGAACATTTCTGTAAAGAAGAGTGGACAAATGCTCAATCTAGATGTGCAAAGCAAATAGAGAAGTATCCCAACAGATTCAAGGCTGTCATTAAAGCAAAAGGTGGTTCAACAAAATATTGACATTGTGGGGTGATCCTTTATTAATCTCAGTATGTCTTGTTTTTGATTTTTTTTATAATTTTTCTGAACTGTAGCTGTGCTATCTTTTACTTGGATGTTATAGGTTGCATTGAATAAGTAAAGCTGGGAAGAAATACTTTTTTTGTGTATTTTCATTTAAGGCTGTAAAGAAAAAAAAGGGAATATTTATACTATACTAATAAAAGGCAAAGCCCTCACTGACTCACGCATCACTAATTCTCCAACTTCTTGCTTACTGCTTACAACGCTTGACAGATGCAGAATGTCACTTCAACACAAGTCCTGCAAATACTAACGTAATTGAAACAAACCATGAAACTCAAACCGATTATGACAGCAGCAATCCAAGCTGTGAGAAAACAGTAAAAAGGAGGCGTGTCAGACATTGTGGTACATTTTCTGATGCAGCTAGATGGAAACAACTTCATGACACTGCCGCCAAATACTTGCAGAAAAATGCACAATTTAATAGACACGCTGTCGCTAAATACTCGCAGGCAAATCCATAAGTTCATAGAAATGCTGTCACTAAATCCTCACAGAAAAATCCACAATTTAATAGACATGCTGTCGCTAAATACTTGCAGGCAATTCCACAAGTACATAGACAGGCTGCCGCTAAATATTCGCAGGCAAATCAAAAAGTTAATACCTGAAATGCCTGTTAAACATCTTAGATTCATGAGAAGCGATTTGGGTGGTGAGATGCCTATTGAGGTGATCACTGTAATATTTATATGTCATTGAAATGTATTATTATCAGGCATGGTTTAGGCATCAGAAAAAGGGACCTCAAGGTTACTATTATGGAAGTTAATTTAGAGCACGGATGCCGTGAATGTAAGAGCTGTAATAAATAAAGTTCCCCTGCATACTTTAAAAGAAAGTCTCGCCATCATTTCATTTTTCACAATTTGTGAAAACAAGACATGGTGTCAGAATAGAGGACAGTCATGGATTTTGTTGGAGTTCCCTCACCACGAATTGACTGGGATTCTCTTAACCTGCCGGGAGAATGGAAAAAGTTCGACAGCACGTGGAGCTGATGTTTTCTGGCCTGCTACAAGGCAAAGACGAGCGTGAGAAATGCAGCTACCTGCTCCTGTGGACTGTGGAAAAAGGAAGAGACATTTTTAACACATGGACTCTCACCCAGGAGGAAGCCAAGGTACTGAAAACTTACTATGACCGTTTTGAGGCATTTGTCATGCCTAAGGCGAATATGATATTCGCGAGATACAAGTTTAATGAGAAGACGCAAGGTATAAAAGAGACTTTTGATCACATTGTAACGGAGTTAAAATTGCTGGTGAAGGACTGTGCTTATGCAAACGAAGATGAGATGGTCAGGGATAGAATAGTGTTTGGCACAAACTCATCGAAAGTGTGAAAGAAACTTTTAAGTGCCGGGTCTGAGCTAACATTAAATAAAGCCGTGAACATCGCAAGATCGCATGAGATCGCACAAGCACAGCTGAGAACCTTCGATACATGTACTTCGTGCAGCTCACATGAACTGACTGTGAACACAGTACACAGACAACAAGCAAGAGCTCCAAAGAGCGCTGAACAAAAAACGCATTACACAATTGAGAAGGCAGCAAAAGAATATAAAGCAAGTGACGCATACAAGCATATTCATAAGTGCAGCTACAGAAACAAAGCACACGGTGGAAAAAGTCAATGTCCAGCTAAAGGCAGACAGTGTAAAAAATGTGGTAAATTGAAGCACTTCGCTAAAGTTTGCGGGACTGGGAAAGGTAAACCCGTGCATGCAGTGTGTGATGTCTCAGATAAAGAAGAAGACAAGCTGATTATTGATTTAGTAAGAAAGGAACAACCATCTAAGCTGAACAAGCCTTTGTAGACATATCAATAGGAAAGCAAGGTGTAAAGCTTAAGTTTAATTAAGTTCATAGACACTCTGCCGCTAAATATTCGCAGGCAAATCCACAACTTAATACCGGGAAGATTCGCGAGTACCGATTTGGGTAGTGAACACTTCGATGAATGAAACCTGTTATCTTTACAACGGTTGACAAACACGGAATGTAACTTGAACACAACACATCCTCCAAATACGAACCTGATTCAAAGAAATAATAATAATCAAATCCTTGATGACAGCAACACTCATAACAGTCACAAAACAATTACATTGACAATCATGTTACAGTAGAGTCTCGCTTATCTGACATAAACGGGCCGGCAGAACGTCAGATAAGTGGAAATGTCGGATAATGGGAGGTGTTAAGAAAAAGTCTATTAAACGTCAAACTATGTTATAATTTTACACATTACGAACCTAATACAGTGGCCTGGTTTATGAACGTCTCTGAACACATACAAATCAGGTTATGACCAAAAAGTTTGCCAAACTTTTGCCTCTGTTCATGACCACACACTCGGTATAGGAACAAGCCAGTTTCCCTTTCGGTTTGTGCGCCCCGATAATTTCCGCATGTGTTCAGTCTCTCCCTGTGCAGCGCGAGAGAGACACACATGCACGCACGCACACACGCACGCGAGAGAGAGACTCCACGCACACACGCCAGAAAGGGCTAGCCACATAATCCACTGTAATCATGTTTTACAACAAAACAACATAAAAATTTAACTGAAAAAATGAAGTTAGCAACAAAAAAATAGACTACGCTCCTGCTCGCAACTTGCAGTTCTTGTTGCCGATTGATTTTTTTGCTGTGGGACGTCGGATAATACAGAATGTCGGATAAGCGAGACTCTGCTGTACGTTATTTTTAAAATGTTTCCTTTTCTTTTTCATAACTTCATTAACACACTACTTCTCCGCTGCGAAGCGCGGTAGAGCTGGGCAGTATGACCAAAATTGTATATCATGGTATTTTTCTAAATTATCCCGGTATTCAACGGTATGAGTGGATGTTAACCACATTTTCCACTGCAGTAGACTAGCTAAGAATAACCTATTCCACTGTCATGAGCATTGCATGACAGATAAAGTCAAAATAAAACAAGTACAACTTGGCTTATAGTATTATCCAGTAGTATAGAAATAGCATTCACACATTTGAACATAATGGTCCACATCCGACCTTTTCAAACTAAAGTATCTCCAGGCAACGGACGTGACTCCTTTTTTTTTTTGGCAAAAGTTCTTCTGTGTCATCATGTTCAACTTTATTGTCATCTACAGCTTCAGTTTCAGGATGTTCTCCGTCCATTTTCATCCTGCAATACATATACTACCGCATGTACTCCATTACATGCCTATTTAGTGGTGTAGCAGTGAAAAAGAGCCCTCACGCAACAACTCCACTAATGCATGTACTCCGTTGTATGTGATTAACAGTGTAGCAGTGAAAAAGGTCCCCCTTCAATAGTTTCCCGCTGCGCCACGTTCTGAACGTCGTTTAGGCAATTTAAACTGGTGTTGCAATATAAGAAAAATGATATATATATATATATATATATATATATATATATATATATATATATATATATATATATATATATATATATATTTGCAATATAAAATTGCGCTCTCAAGTGAATGCTTTGTCTGTTGTAGCAGCTTACATGATGCTGTCAGTAACCTTGTCTCTGTGTCCATAACTAATTTAAAAAAAAAAAGGAATAATGAAGAAGATTGAAGCGCCTCAAACAAATTATTTATTTATTTTTTATATGCCTGACTTATTGCCCTTTTTTTTCTATCCTGAGGCACTTTCAATTGACGTGTGTGGGTTTTACTTGTGTTCTTGCGTTGTGGCTTTACAGTGCTTATTGACAGAAACTAAAGTCAAAGAGAAGAATTCAAACTGTGGTTGTCTTTTTTTTTTTTTTATATACAGCTCGTCTGTTCCATCAAGCATTTATCAGCTTTAGAAAATATGTCTTAGAGTTGGAATCCATTGATGCAGACCTCCATATAGTCCTAAGCGATATCTGCTGTGGTGCAGGTAAGATGGAAATATTTAATAAAATAACCAAATGAACTCATCATTGCAATGTTTTTCTATATTAGCTTCTTTTTAAGCGGAATGAACTTGATTGAGTGAGCATTACTTGTCCTGAGGAAGAAATTTGGCTTTTTACAGAAGCCCTTTAAACAAATATATACACACACACACACACCATTGTCTGAACACACACTGGAATGACTAAAAAGTAGGAAATTTAAAAAGAAGAAAAAACTTCTGACTTGTCAGACTCCGTCCCAGTGAGGCATCACACAGGCGTATTGCTGTTGGTATAAAGCAGCCCCAGTAGTGTTTCTTGACACACTTCTGCTAGGTAATTCATTGACTGAAAGTGTGTCCAAGAAAGGATATGCAACATTGTTCATAATAAACATCAGTTTTATTTTAATTGTCTTCTTTGCTGCTACTTCCAAAACATATGTTTATTTTCTACTAAAAGTAATTTGTGAGTATTGTATTTTATCCATTTATCTTTCAAACAGGTTTTGTTTTGTAGTTGGTAGCACACACATAGGGTAACCAAATTCTCCTGGAACCAGTACTGTATTATTGGGATGTTTGATTAAGTGGTTTATCATGATTCATAACATGCAGTTAAATTTTTTTCATATTTTTATATTTCTTCTTTTTTTTCAGTGCACAGTAATACTTTATCGTTAACTCATGTTAACACTCTTTACATATTGAACAAATTTGCAGAATTAAAAGGCGGTCCAACATAGCTACTGAAGTCATATAGGCAAAGATATTAGTGCAGTGTAGAGAGAATGTAAAATCATTAGTTACAAGAAGGAGATAAACCACAAACACTATAGTGTAATATCAAAGCAAAGCAACAGTGCTTCTGAAAGTCACAGATAGCTCCACAAAAATGTGCAAAAACAGAATTTAAAAACATTCCTTCTTAGCTGGAGGTGCAGGACTGTTAATTCTGTGTATTTCTCACTTGAAGTGATCTTTCACAGTGTGCATGTATGGCCAGAGCAAGCAGTCTAGATGGCAGGTGAATTGCCATAGCACTAGTGCTGTTCTAATTACAATAAGAGGACATCTGATTAGTCAGATCTTATCTATTTTGTATAGTACTATTGTAAATGGTGACTATATGTACCAAACAAGCCTTGTATGAATCAACACACATACTGTAGAGTGAAGTGTTTTAAAAAGCTGTTAGTCAAATCTGGAAAGCGAGTAAAATAAAAGAATTTTTAACGTAATAATTTAGGACCTCTACATTGAGGTTCATATATGGAAGTGCCCCAGAATATAGTGGATGTTTGGTCACTCTTAGTGCATCCTGTCATGTGTTTGAATGAAGAGACTAAAATGCCATGTTTTAGTAAATCTTTTGCCAGATGTTTTCTTTTATTGTATCAAGCCTTTCTAAAACACAGAAAACACTTGTTCTTATATCACAAAAATAAATATTTAATTATGGATCCTCGTATTTAATAAAAAAAAATATTTGAACAAATTAATAATAATTGGTGGAATTGAATATCAGAGAGAATGTAAAGGTCAAGTTTATTATCAAGTGTAAACAGTCGATTAAAATTCTTATTTACATGTCTCCCACTGGCACAATAATAGTTGTACAGTACCATAAACTGATTAATACAGTGCTTTACATTAAATAAAACATCCATCCATCCATCCATTTTCTAACCCGCTGAATCCGAATACAGGGTCACGGGGGTCTGCTGGAGCCAATCCCAGCCAACACAGGGCACAAGGCAGGAACCAATCCTGGGCAGGGTGCCAACCCACTGCAGGACACACACAAACACAGCACACACAAGGGCCAATTTAGAATCACCAATCCACCTAACCTGCATGTCTTTGGATTGTGGGAGGAAACCGGAGCGCCCAGAGGAAACCCACGCAGACACAGGGAGAACATGCAAACTCCACGCAGGGAGGACCTGG
This sequence comes from Polypterus senegalus, assembly GCF_016835505.1. Lineage (NCBI taxonomy): Eukaryota > Metazoa > Chordata > Cladistia > Polypteriformes > Polypteridae > Polypterus > Polypterus senegalus. The sequence continues at coordinate 327,059,336 of NC_053154.1, forward strand.
GAAGCGAACCCGGGTCTCCTAACTGCGAGGCAGCAGCGCTACCACTGCGCCACCGTGCCGCCCCTTAAATAAAACATAATGCATACAAAAACATTCATTAATCAGCCACTCAACATGACTCCCTAGTATATAGTTGTTTGCCAAAATGAAGAAGGGCGGAAGTTGTCAGATGGGTCATACTTTTTGCCTTTCTAAGTTAGTCTGGATGGAATGGATTCTCCACAATCTGCTAATGCTATGTCACAGTTGTCCTTTTCATGCTTCTGTAGATTGTAACACTTAACTTTCCTAACCTGTTCCCTTTTACTTTCTGTACACTTTTCTTTTTAAACCTCCCACAGAGTGGAAAACAATACAGGCACACGTTTACTTAAACAGTCAAAAAGTCCTCCAACAGTCCTCATTGTGAATGTATAAATTAACACCATTTTCCTCCTACTTCATGCAACTGGTAAACCAGACTATGCAGTGGAGGCTGGGTAGTCAGTGTTACAGAAGCATGATAGAACTGATATAAGTGATCTGAAAATAGAGCTGGAGCACTCATTTTACTGACAGTGTTTCATGGTAAAAAATTCATTGATATGCTGTGAGATATATTAAGCTATTCTTTAGCCTTAAAACCTTCTTTGATACAGGTTAATTATTTTAGCCTTTTACATTATATTGGTTCCATTCAGATCCTTTCCCATTTCATATTTCTTTAAAAAATAGTTAAATGTTAAACTATTCTCTGCCGTATGCCTGCTACATTTATATGTAGGATTTAGAACATGGATTTCAGATTTTGTAATGCCACACATATCAAATGAGCCCTTAGTCATGTGCTTTGCATTTTATTTCCACTTGTAGGTCATCAAGATGATCTTTTCCCCTATTTCATGCGGCATGCAAAACAAATCTTTCCAATGCTTGACTGCATGGATGATCTTCGTAAAATTAGTGATTTAAGGTTACCAGCTAATTGGTAAGTAGATGCAAAATCTTAGATTAACTAAATATTTTCAGATCAGGAATGAAAAACTTTGGTCCTAGAGAGCTTACGTAGCTGCCATATTTTGTAGATTCAGAACTTAGTTAATGGCTAATGTATCCATGTAAATTACTTCTCTAATTAAGTAACTTTCTTTATCTGTTTTTGTATTCACGATTGCCTTTAGTATTACACTTATTTATTAGCATCAATTTGTATGGTAGAGTTAACATAACTTTCTCCAAATACTAACTAGTTCAGTGTTGCAGGGGGTCAGAGCCTGCAGTAGCAGAATCAGCTGAATGATAGGGACAAAAGCTGATTTCACATTATGCTGCTTTTTAGTCATGGGTGTGTCAGACTTGAGAGCAGCAACTGCAATTAATTTCACTGGACTATGTAAATTTAAACAACCAAAAACTGCTGACCTTGTCACATTCACTGACTAAATGCAGCACACTGTCAGCCCCTTTTTCTGATAGCCAATAGCATCCTGCTTAACAGTGCTGGACCTGTATGAAGGGTCGACAGCTATAGTGAGTTGAGCTGCAATCCTGGCAGTATTTTTGTTTTTCCATTCTGTCTTGGTACACATTATCAGACAGTCAAGCTTCTGTACTGTCTGTGATATCCAAAACACTTGGTTACTTATTCCTCATCAATGCATTATAAGGATTTATTGGTTGTCTGCTCACATGCAAACAGAGCCTGCCCGTCATGGACTAGTTGGACTGAGTTGCTCGGTTTGTCACATTGCATGACTGGCTTCACAGCACTGTACCGCTGACTGTTTCCAACTCGCAGAGATTAGGTTAATGAAAGCTAGGACAAGTTGTGTAATGTGACATTGCTTTAACATTGGAAAGAACCCATATTCATTACAGTGTCCAAAGTATGTTTTTTTTTAATAATTATTAAACAACATAACTACCAACTATTTCTAATGTAAAAGTTTAGTCTGTTATTTCATTCTAAAAAATAAATGAATAAAAATAATGGTGTGAACAGATTTGAACTGTTGGCCTCAAGGTAAAAAGAAGAAATAATTCTTGGTAATGTAAATAATGTGGAAAACAGTGCAAATCTTGGCAGAGCAGAGCATTTCCTAGAAAAGTACTTACTATACTATCTTGTGATTTTCAATACAAATAGAGTACACTAAGGAATTAAATAGATCAAACATTTTATTGACGTACATAAAGTAAGTCAGTGAGAATATGTAACTAATACTGCCTTCTAGAACCAAAATTTACAGTGTGTGTTTTAGAAATTCTAACAAGAAAATATGGTATTGCATGGAGTTCTAAAAATTGGCCTATTTAACCTTTAATATTTTCACACATTATCTGCTTTAGGTATCCAGAAGCCAGAGCAATTTTTCGCAAGATTATTTTTCACGCTGGGCCAACAAACAGTGGCAAGACGCATCATGCTATTCAGAGATTTTTAACTGCCAAGTCTGGAGTCTATTGTGGTCCACTGAAGCTTCTGGCACACGAGATATTTGAGAAGAGCAGCAGTTCTGTTAGTATATCTAAACTGCTTATTTGACTATAGTCCTCACTATTACTTGCTAATAATCTTTGGTATTTTATTTGTGTAATTTAATATTGTATAGTAATTTATTCTCTCTTATATTCTCATAAAAAAATTATGATTGTGTTTTCAAAAATGACAAGCTATTCTAAATATAATTCTTGATTGGTCTTTGTCTCTGTAAAAATGATATACAGCCTTAAGGGCAACTAAAAAGTTTGTCGTAAGGTAATAGAATTACATGACTGAGATTTTTGTAGCTTATTTGTAAGTTCTGAATGGTGTGTATTTTTGTGTGTCTGTGTGTATGTATGTATGTATATGTATATATATGTGTATATATATATATATATATATATATATATATATATATATATATATATATATATATATATATATATATATATATATATATATATATATATATATATATATATATATATAATATATATATATATATATATATATATATATATATATATATATATATATATATATATATATATATATATATATATACTGCTCAAAAGAATTAAAGGAACATTTTTAATCAGAGTATAGCATAAGGTCAATGAAACTTATGGGATATTAATCTGGTCAGTTAAGTAGCAGAGGGGGTTGTTAATCAGTTTCAGCTGCTGTGGTGTTAATGAAATTAACAACAGATGCACTAGAGGGGCAACAATGAGATGACCCCCAAAACAGGAATGGTTTAACAGGTGGAGGCCACTGACATTTTTCTCTCCTCATCTTTTCTGACTGTTTCTTCACTAGTTTTGCATTTGGCTACAGTCAGTGTCACTACTGGTAGCATGAGGCGATACCTGGACCCTACAGAGGTTGCACAGGCAGTCCAACTTCTCCAGGATGGCACATCAATACGTGTCATTGCCAGAAGGTTTGCTGTGTCTCCCTGCACAGTCTCAAGGGCATGGAGGAGATTCTAGGAGACAAGCAGTTACTCTAGGAGAGCTGGAGAGGGCCATAGAAGGTACATAACCAATCAGCAGGACCAGTATCTGCTCCTTTGGGCAAGGAGGAACAGGATGAGCACTGCCAGAGCCCTACAAAATGACCTCCAGCAGGCCACTGGTGTGAATGTCTCTGACCAAACAACCAGAAAGACTTCATGAGGGTGACCCAAGGGCCCCATGTCCTCTAATGGGTCCTGAGCTCACTGCCCAGCAGCATGCAGCTCGATTGGCATTCGCCATAGAATACCAGAATTGGCAGATGCACCATTGGTGCCCTGTGCTTTTTACAGATGAGAGCAGGTTCACCCTGAGCACGTGACAAAAGTGAAAGGGTCTGGAGAAGCCTTGGAGAACATTATGCTGCCTGTAACATCATTCAGCATGAGCAGTTTGGTGGTGGGTTAATGATTGTCTGGGGAGGCATATCCATGGATGGTCACACAGACCGCTACAGGCTTGACAAAGGCACCTTGGCTGCCATTAGGTATCAGGATGAAATCCTTGGACCCATTGTCAGACCCTATGCTGGTACAGTGGCTCCTGGTGCACGACAATTCCTGGCCTCATGTGGTGAGAGTATGCAGGCAGTTCCTGGAGGATGAAGGAATTGATACCATTGACTGGCCACCACACTTTCCTGACCTAAATCCAACAGAACACCTCTGGGACATTATGTTTTGGTCCATCCAATGCCACCAGGTTGCACCTCAGACTGTCCAGGAGCTCAGTGATGCCCTGGTCCAGATCTGGGAGGAGATCCCCACAACACCATCTGTCATCTCATTAGAAGCATGCACCGATGTTGTCAGGCATGTATACAAGAACACAGGGGCCATACAAAGTGCTGCGTACAATTTTGAGTTGCTGCAATTAAATTTTGGCAAAATGGACTAGCCTGCCACATAATTTTTTCACTCTGATTTTTGGGCGTCTTTGAATTCAGGGCTCTGTAGGTTGATCATTTTCATTTCCATCAAACGATGTGGCATCCTTTCGCTCCTAACACATTACCCAGTCTATATCAGTATAGATATCCAGGAGGATTTCTTTTCCCATTGAGATCTGATGTGTTTTCAAAGTGTTCCTTTAATTTTTTGAGCAGTTATATATATATATATATATAAATAAAATATATACATAAAGTAATGTCTGGGCTTGTGAGTGTCCTGGAAAAAAAACAAGATCCAGGCCTTTAATGACCTCTTAGGCACAGCCAGCAGCAGTGTATCTGTCTGTGGGGAGAGTTGGCAGTGACATTCACATCTCTGGTTACTCTTCCTATAAAGTCAGTACACGGATTGGGAGAGCATTGGGGGTCATGAGGTTGCTGAAAGGGGTGCATGGCACTCCTGATATCTATCTATACAATAGGACGAAGGTCCAAGTTTTTAGAGTCCTGGTGCATCCCGTCTTGGTGATATGATTGCTGTCCAGTGACCTGAAACGAAGACTGGACTCCTTTAAAATCCTTGGGTAATGCTTGTTTGACTGTGTCAAATGAGCGGTTGCTCATGGGGTCCTAAATGAGGCACATTACCTGCATAGTGTCAGAGGGTGATCCAGCTTGTAGGATCCTCACTGTTGGAGACTCGAGTGGCTCGACAAAGCCAAGGGGTGGCCCACGTGGCTGCGGCAGACAGAAGGTTATTTCTGTAGGGTCGGACTGGACCACGCGTCTCCCTAGGAGGTTGCCAACCAGGATCACAAGCTGTTTCATCGTGTGGTGGGCACGGCAACGTGTGTGTGTGTATATACAGTCCCTGACAAAAGTCTTGTCGCTTGTGTACAAATTGACCTGAAGTGCCGCTAAAATATATTCCTAATCAAGATTTTGTTACAAGAAATGGGTCATTTCAATCCCATCAGCTTTTGTAATAATGTTTCAGTGCAAAACGAAACTGACAAAAAGCATTCTAATATTCACAGCTTGGTAAAGCCCATTGAGTCCATTTTTGGCAAGACATAAGTGTTGTCACCTTGTCATATGAGCATCACCTGTGACTAATAATGGATCAATTAGGTCTCAGGTGTGTATAAAAAGAACTCCAGTACACTAGACCTTCACATCAACTGCAACTAGACCTCTGCAAACATGCCTAAGATTCACCCTGAGACTAAAGTGTTGATTATCAAGAGGCTGAAGACCAAATCCACTGCTGATGTGGCAAACACCTTCAATGTGTCTCAGCGTCAAGTTCAGAGGATAAAAAGATTTGAAGAGACTGGAGACGTTTTTGACAAGCCCAGGTCAGGAAGACCCTGCAAGACAACTGCTCGAGAGGACCGTTTGTTGGCTCGAAAATCCAAGGCCAGCCCATTTTCCACTGCAGCAGAGCTCCACGAGACCTGGTCACCTGAAGTCCCTGTGTCAACCAGAACAGTTTGTCGGATTCTGTCTTGAAATGGCCTCCATGGTCGAATCAGTGCCCATAAGCCAGCACTAAACAAAAGACAATTGAAAAACCGTGTGGCATTTGCTAAGGCCCCCAGTCTGCTAAAAGGATGGACGCTGGAAAAGGGGCAGAAGGTGGATTTTTCAGATGAATCTTCTGTTGAATTACACCACAGTCACCGCAAATATTGCAGGAGGCCTACTGGAACCTGCATGGAGCCGAAATTTACCCAGAAAACAGTGAAGTTTGGTGGAGGCAAAATCATGGTCTGGGGTTACATCAGTATGGGGGTATGCGAGGGATCTGCAGGGTGGAAAGCAACATCAATAGTCTAAAATACCAAAAAATCTTAGCTACCTCTTATATTCCCAACCATAAAAAAGGCCAAATTCTGCAGCAGGATGGTGCTCCATCGCATACTTCCATCTCCACATCAAAGTTCCTTAAAGCGAAGAAGATCAAGATGCTCGAGGATTGGCCAGCCCAGTCACCAGACATGAACATCATTGAGCATATGTGGGGTAGGATGAAAGAGGAAGCATGGAAGACGAAACCAAAGAATATTGATGAACTCCGGGAGGCATGCAAGACTGTTTTCTTTGCTATTCCTGATGACTTCATCAATAAATTGTATGAATCCTTGCCAAACCGCATGGATGCTGTCCTTCAAGCTCATGGAAGTCATACAAGATATTAAATTTGGATCTCACAGCACCACTACTTAATTTGCTGACATATATTTGGATTTGCAGTAAAGTTGTTCATTTTATGTATAGGCGACAAAACTTTTGTCTTGCCCAAATTTGACCTTTCTGTCTTGATTAAATGATACATTTTTTTTCAGTGGAACTAATTTATTTCAGTGCATTAAACATCATTTGGGAGGGCTTTAGCTTTTCATATGAGCTATTTCTAACACCAGTTGATTAATTAAAAGTCAGGTTAATAGCAGGAGTTTCTAGAAAATAGAGAAGCGACAAGACTTTTGTCAGGGACTGTATACACACACACACACACACATATATATATATATATATATATATATATACACAAGGTGTGGCAGAAAAGTAATGAGACTGGCAACACTGCAAGAGATCTGGCAATGCTGCGCTGTTGTCCTTGATAGAGCACGTTTATCAGTACCCTCCCATAGCTCAGTGCGAGTTTCAACTCCTTCCGTTAACTACATGATTTTTGTGACTGCTATTTGCAAAGTTGTGTTTTTGGTTGTGCGTCACGCAAAATGGAGCAGCGGAATTTGGAGCAACGTTGTGCTATTAAACGGCAAGTGTGACGTTTGAAAAGTTAAAACAGGCCTATGGGGAACATTCTTTATCCCGAGCTCAAGTTTTCAGGGAGGCCTTCAACTTCGAAAACCAATGAAAACATTGAACGTGTGAACACTCTTATGAGATCAGACCGTCGTTTAACATTAACAATGTTGAGTGAACAATTAAATTTGAACAGATTTACCGTTCATCAAATTTTGACTGAACATTTGCACATGCGAAAGGTCTGTGCCAAAATGGTGCCGAAAAACCTCACAATTGAGCAGAAGGACAATCGAAAAAACACATTCCTGTGGTTCCCCAGCCCCCTTTTTCCCCTGACCTCAGTCCATGTGACTTTTTCCTAAACTGAAAAATGTCCTCAAAGGATGTCATTTCGGGACTTTAGAAAACATCCAAAAGAATGTAACGGACATGCTGAAGAACATTCCGGTTGAAGACTTCCAGCGCTGATACCAACAATGGGAACAACGTCTCCATCGGTGTGTAGCTGCCCAAGGGAACTACTTTGAAGGGGATAACATTGATGTTTGAAAATAATAAAAACTTTGGTAAATAAAAAATGTACTCCGTTGCATGCGTGTTTAGCGGTGCAGCAATGTAAAAGATCCCCCCTTAAACAGTTCCCCGCTGCGCCTCGTTCTGAACGTTGTTTAGGCTATTTAAACTGGTGTTGCAGTATAAGAATAATCCATATAATAATAAGTAATAATTAAAAAACGTTTTTTGGTATGAACTGGTATACTGCCCAGCACGATTATAGCTGTTTATAAGAAAATGAGAACTGGGGATGTTTATAAAGTGCACTGATATATTCTCTTGCTTTGAGGGATATCATACTCTGATAACAGCTACTCCTTTTAAGCATTTTCTGACAAAAGTATGATGGAATGTCAGGATTGGTGTATTTGGGTGACAGAAATTCTTTTTTTGTAAGTTTGTCCTTAATTTTATTTAAAATTTACTTTTTTTCAGGGTGTGCCATGCGATTTAGTGACAGGGGAGGAGCGGATATTTGTTGACCCAGAAGGAAGACCATCCAACCATGTGGCGTGCACTATTGAAATGTGCAGCGTCAACACTCCCTGTCAGTACCATTTTACTACATATTAATACATCTAATCAACTATATTGACAACACATTTATTTTTCAAAAATTCCGGAGTGTGCTCCCCTCGACTTTCTCGTACACTAGAGCTAAAGGAAAAGGTCATCGAACCACTTCCAGTTGTGCAGCATTTCTTAAATATAATATCTCTTTGTTTCTCATCATAACTTATTGATAATATTGATACACAATCATTTATTTATAATCTAACCTTATATTAAAATTTTCGCACTTAGGGATGTTAAAAATGGTGGTGGAAGTTTTTTCATGATTACATACGCAATACCGAGATTATGTGCAAAGTAAAAAAGAGCATTAGTATTATAATATTTGTTGCAATAAGTTGCTATAGATTAATTATGATAATGGTGGCGGAAATAAAAAAAAAAATCGTAAAATGAAATGTATTACCAGGAACACGATGGGGACGTAACAACTTATTGTATCTATTACATCTTTATATTTATATGTCCTGTTCAATGTTTACATGTTATTATTAAACTGATAATGTGTAAATTAAAATCAAATTAACAATAGTTATTGAAAGAATATGCATTACAGGGGGTCCTCGGGTTATGACACACTTCTTTTCCCACAACAGTGATGTAACCCGAATTTTGGTGTAAGTCGAAACACACTCTAGCCTAAGTCACTTACCTATGTTAACACATTTGCAAAATCATAATCTAGAACATAAAAACACAAAATCTAAGCCTGAGAAAAAAGAAAAGGACATAAATATACTGTACTGTACACTGTACTGTAGTAGCAGAAAAAATGAGTGTAAAAAAAATCCTTACCTTTATTCCTTCTCATGTCTGAATTTTTTAAAGTTTTTATGGGAGTGAGTGTTGTAAACTCGAAACGTTGTAACCCGAGGACCCCCTGTATATTGAATACAGTTTTTAATATTGTGTACAAATTTATATTTCCATGATACAAAAACATTTGGATAGTTGTTTAAATAAAATACTACTTCCGGTTGAGTAATTTTTCTCAAATTTCATATCTGTTTGCTTTTTATCATTATAAATATCTATACAAAATTTGAATCATTATCTGTAATTATAACCCTAGTTTCCTTGAAAATTCACGAAAGTATTCAGTTAAAGTACCACTTCCGGTTGCCGGAAGTAGCCCAAAATTTGATAGGATTCCTTATTTTTGATACTGTATAAAGCAGGTGTACAAAATTTCATTGACCTAGGTCAAAGTGTTTCTGAGTTTTCGTGTTTACACACAGACAGACATAATTTTAAAAATGGTATTTTCAGACTCTGGAAGGTCTAAAACATCAAGATTCATCAAAATCTCGAGGTTGAAGTTTTTCACGATTCCTAAATTTTCTCTATACATGGTATTTTCGGACTTGAGAAGGTCTTAAACATCAAGATTCATCAAAATCTTGAGGTCAAATTTGAACAGTATATAAGAAAGTAAAAATCGTTGACAATATGTGGACTAAGCACAATACAGCATGTTTTAAAAGCTGTCTTTTCATAGGGTTATTATTGTTACATGTACAGAGTACAGTGGTACCTTGAGATACTAGTTTCATTTGTTCTGTAAACCGAGCTCGTAAGTCAAAATGCTCGTATGTCAAATCAATTTTCCCCATTGAAATTAATTGAAATTAGATTAATTCATGCCAGCCCCCAAAAAACCACCCCAATTTTTTGTTAAATGTTTTCAACATAAGAAATATGTATTTATAATGAACAAATATTGTATACAAACAAAATAAAACCTAATACATAAAAGAGAATCTAAAGAAATAGACAGATGTTGGTAAAGCCGATTAGCGTATTGTGATGTTTTTAATTTCACTTCACTTTTGCTTAACTTAATTTTCTTCTTCACTAGTTTTTTTTTCTTTTTTGTGATGCTTTCGTCTCTTTCATTTGCAGGGCGTTTCAATAGAAACTTGTCCAAGGAGCTTTGTTTAGTCCTCCCCTTCAGAATGTTTCTGAAATGAGTTAGGCAAGTGTCATTAAATAGCACCGCTGCACGATCAGTTGCAACTTTTTCAGGGTTTCTTTTCAATAAAGTCAAGTGTTAGGCAAGTGTCATTAAATAGCGCCGCTGCATGATCAGTTATAACTTTTTCAGGATGTTTCTTTTCTTTAAAGTTCAAAACTTTTTCCCACATTGCAAACACTTCCTTTATCTCACTTTAAGAGATAACCTCCTCCGCGATACCGATCTCCTGCGAACCTCCGTATGTTGCTGCTTCTGTAGTTCTGTCAACTCCTCTGTCGTCAGTTCCTCGGAATGTGCGGCGACAAGCTCTTTGATTGCTCGGATTTCGAATTTTGGCTCATAACTCAAGGCAAAAAATCAACCTAGTGATGGCTCATATCTCAAAAAACTCGTACGTTGGGGCACTGTACTGTGCAGACTCTTACTTACATGTACTAATCAAGATGAAACACTTCATCACTCTTTGGCACCATGACTTTAGCTCAAATTCTATGTCTTCCTTACCTGAAAAATCTCTGGAATTGTTTGTTATAAATCCACCACTGGTTTGTGCATTTGAGGACCCTTGTGTTCTGTCCAGGTCTATTTACTTTATGCTGAAAGTTTATGTCACAAAACTCCATATGATGGGTCTGTACAAAAACAGTTTATGAGTAAATGTTCTGGTAAACCAATACTTCATCCAAATGTCAAAAGTAATCCCAAACCCCAATTGAATGTTGTCAGTGGAGGAGGAGCAATTACCTAAATTTGACTGACTTTGTTCTAATGGCTGAACCTTTTATTATAGTGAAAGTTGTTGATCCCAGATTAGTATCCTTCAAATGGAATGTCAAAATCTCTAGATATTAATTTCAAAGCTGAGTCATTCAGTAGTGTAATCTGATGTGGTATACTGGAGGTTGATATAATAACAATGTGATATTTGTTCTGTTTCTAAGAAAACAAACAGTTGATGTTTAGAATTTGCCTACCAGATCAATTGGCCATGTGGAGCTGGTCCTGTATGAGTTTGTCTGAATGTACTGTGTGTGATAGACTGGCAACCTGTTCAGAGGTTCCCACCCTCACCTTTTTTCCCCTGCGACCCTTAATTAAATAAACAAATTGGAGAGTGGTTTGGGTAGATGTTAAAAGTATAAATATTTTTACATAAAAAGTTTAAATTGATTTTCTGCCTGTAAGTAGTCTCATGTTCCACTGATTGAAGGAAAAAGACAGAGTCTGTTGGAATTTGAGGAGTTTATGTGAGTCAAATCAAAAGTGACAACTAGCTAATGTAAGAAACTGTTTGGGCCTGTCGTCCTTCTGAAAATTTACATTTTGGTAGCTATTGAATCCTGTTTTGTGATAGAAAAAGAGAGGAGGAACAAACAATGTGAATTAAATTTTATGGTAAACTTGGCAGGAAATAGTCATTAGTACACCAGAGAGAAGGATGTTCCCAATTAATATTAGGAAAGTAATATCGGAACATTAAAAGCATACATAACGTGATTGTTTCAAAATCCAGATATTGATATCAAAGTTAATCTTTTGACATCCATGTTTTACTTGAGGAAATATTTTTGGTGACCACATTAAGAAAATAGTAAATGGTATACACTGTAAGGCTGTTATGCAGTTCTCAGGTTGTCTTTTAGGAATAATGGAGGACATGTGTATTCAGTTTGCCACTCATTTTTCAAATTCATTTGCTCATAGAGAATTTTTAGTAAAGGCCTAGAAAGTGCAGACTAAAACAGAAAATATCAGCAGAGAAACACTCAGCTTCTGATTTTGTTAAATTGAAAGAGAGTTCAAATGTAGATGGCAACCTGGAAAAAATAAATAATACTTTTAACGTTTTAGTGTTTTTTCCCCCCAAATTGCGTGCAAGCTTTTTGCTTTGCTATTGTTTTTGTGTTTACTTGGCATTGCATTATACAGTATAGTAGGAGGTGTCATTTAAGAAATAAAATTTTATTATTTTTAAAATGGCTTAAAATGTACTTATAAGTAGTACACTATGTATCAATGCACAGTAGAATATAAAATATGTTTTATAGCACATATGAAAATGTGTCTTTGCAGTGGGTAAGAATACTCAAAGACTAAGTGTTACCATTTGGGACTGCAGTTTAACTATTATCATTGTTTCTAATTGTCTCTCAGATGAAGTTGCTGTTGTTGATGAAATCCAGATGATCAAAGATCCTTCCAGAGGATGGGCTTGGACAAGAGCTCTATTAGGTATATGTTTGTCATAAGTAGGATAAACATACAAAATAAGATTTTCTAACTGCTGATTAAAATGAAAGTACCTTTTTTCTGGTTGTTTAACATAAAATCGATTATGTGTAAGTGTGAGTACTTCATTTTATTTTCTGTATACATTGTGTAGTCAAAATTTGAGTTTTTGACTGACTTGCACACTGAAGATATCCTTGAATATGATTTGACTTATTTCTTTTGTGAAAATACCTGTGGCATACATAATCAATATGTAAACCAATCACTACCATTAAAATTCAGATTTTGAACAGATTTAGTTTGTGGGACTCCCATTTTTATGACTACCATCAGCTTTGTACCAATTAAACAAACACTTTAAAATCTCTTTTAATAAAAGACATTTTTTCAAATTTTAATATGCTTAGCTTTAAAATTCAGCTTATTTTCACCAGCTGCATTTAAACAAAAAGAGGTGCAGATTATTTTATAAAAGTGTAACAGTGCACATATAAGAGATAACGACAGACAAAAAATAGAAATTGTTATTTCCTCACACTATACATCAGATGAAATCTAATCTTGTCTTCTAAAAGTAACTCTGTTAATTTAAACTTTAAAAGGCAACAACTGATGTTGAGAAAGCCTCGATGACATACATAGCCAAATGCTGATGTCTGTGTGCATTACTGTGCCCTGGTAATGCAGAAAATAGTTGCATATTGTTTTATCAACTACATACTGTGTAATATTTAGAAAAGTAGCATGAATGCTTGTTTGAAAACATACACATGGACAGTACATTTACTTTATGTGACATGAAACAATAATAATTATTAACATGTGGTTTATTTGCAATGGATGTAGTATCTGCATGCAGTTAATACTGTGCACCACTGTTTATGATAATAAATAACATCTTCTCATATTCTGCATTCCAGATAATTATTACTGAGATTAAATTTCTGACGGGCTGAATTCTCTTGTGTTTTGGTACTGCATGTGTAGATTGTTAATATTTAATTTTTTGAGGAGGATGTATTGCACATGTTTTCCCAGTTTTGTGTTTAGAAATTGTGCTCTTCTTCTTTTTTGTACACCAACAATCCTCATGGTTTTTTGTGTGCCTAAATTGTTGAAAGTGGAGTGGATGCAAGTGCCGGTCATCTTCCCCCAGTTTTCATGAAGATCTTTTTAATAAAAATTTGTTAAATGATTGTTTGATATTTTGTAATGACCAGCACCATTCCTCTGCCAAACTAAGCAGGCGAGTGGTGTGCAGACTGCTTTTAAAATGAAACCTAATATTTGGAGTGTAGGTATTCATTGTTTACTTGATTGATCTGTGTTACTCATTATAACATAATGTTATAAAGTCAGTAAAATTAAAAAAAAGAAAGTGCATGGATTGATTTCTAGTTATTTATATTGTTATCACTGTTTTGTGAAACCAAATATGTAGATGGTTGAAGTTTTTCAGGAAGTACCTTAATTTACTTTTAATTTGTGGATTTTTTTTACAGGCCTGTGTGCTGAAGAGATTCATGTTTGTGGTGAAGCTGCTGCTGTCAATTTCATAACAGAACTTATGTATTCTACAGGAGAAGAAGTAGAGGTTGGTTTATTTACATATCTGTAGTAGAACTGATCAAACACACACAAACAATATAATAAAAGAAAATTAGAAGCACATGAGATCAGTGAACTTACAATTTCTTAGGTCATCTGGAGAGAGGAGAGGTGGAAAGCATGCACTGATACAGCGCATTGCTGCACCCACCACAATACAAACCACCTCAGAATCCCAAATTAAGAACCAAGTGCAGCTGTGCAACGGATGACAACATGGACAGCTAAGAATATTTGGTTGACCAGTGGTAGAACAGGAATTGAGAAAATCTCTCATTCTTTCCATTTTCCTGGAAACATTTATAAAGGTAACAAGCAGATTATAGAAGGCAAGTTTTCATTTTCCCAGCAATAGATTCTGTTTCTTCCTCATAAAGACCTGGATATTCTTAAGCTATATCATCCTTCCATTCTTTCTAGAGTCTAACATGAAATCATCATAGTGAGTCTTGCCTGGTAAATTTAGTAGTAGGAGTCACCTAGGGGACATCCTCAGATGCTCTAAACATCTCCACTGGCACCTTTTAGTCTAGAGAATCAGTTGCTGTTTTCTGAGGTTTTTGCAGAGTACCAAACTCCTTGTCTCGTCATAAAGTGTAAACCTAGCAACTATGAAGAAAAATCTAATTTATCCAGCTCTGAACATGTTTCTGGAGCAACAACCATCACACCAAATGCTCCATCAGTATGATAGTTAATTTCAAAATTCCCTTCTCCCTATTCATGAACAATATTCCTTGGGTATGCACCTCCCCTCACCTACAGAGGGATACATTTTTTTTTGTTTTAAAATGCTGCAAAGTAAGCAATCTCTCATGCTCTTTGTGACACACATAACTGTAAAATGATATGTGGCGCATAATATATTACATTCAGATGAGGTATAAAAACTTCTTCATCCACACACAGCATTGATGTCACTTTATTTTGTTGAACTGCATACTTAAAGTTTACGTAAATGTCCTGTACATGAAAATCAGAGCAATGCAGGTAAGATATGCATTTTCTACAGTCCTTTTTGAATGGACTAAACAGTAGAGATGCAGGTACACTGTCCAATAATTATCTGTGCAAGAACAATGTTATAGCCTCAAAGCCCATATCTCATTGTTTCTTATAGGTCCCAGCTTTATCTATTGAACTGAATCTTTTCTGTAGTACTCTGGCATAGTTATTACCCATTGGGCCATATAGTGTAATTCCTTTATAAAGAGAACACACATTATACTGGTATCAAATATGAACCTGTTAGTTGCAGAATTATAGTAAAAGATGCATTATTGCTTATATTAGTACTCTCTTTTAGGTGATTCTCATCAGTAGTTTGCTGAAAGGGGACATCATAGTGACAGGGATGCGCTGCTGTAATATTTGTCTATTTTACTATCATACTATAACAGAAGTAAATTTGTAAATAGTTAATACATAATTATGGCATTTAAATCAATTAGAATACCATATCCAGATCAAAAGTCAACATATTTCCAGTGCTGTGAAATGTAATTTAGCAAATAATTATTAATGACTAGATTTACTCAGTTTGGCTGTTTGCTTATCGTGTGAACAGTCCATGTTTATTTAGATAGTGTTATGTTAATGTATGTCTCAAAAAAATCTTTACTTTTTTAAGGTTAGAAACTACAAAAGACTAACTCCAATTTCTATATTGGATCATGCTGTGGAGTCATTGGATAACTTGCACCCAGGAGATTGTATTGTCTGCTTTAATAAAAATGACATTTACTCACTAAGCAGACAGATCGAGGCTCGAGGACTGGAGTGTGCTGTAATATATGGCAGTTTACCGCCAGGTTAGTCAGAATTAGTTGCGCAATTTTTAATTATGGTTTGGCATGAAATGGACTGCATTAAAAGCAGTATTGTTAATAAGTTTTTATATTAAAAACCTAAAATGCTTATAATGCAATCAGACTTTAGGATATGGGTTATGATCTTGAACCATGTCTAAGTCTACATTACACAAAACTAACCATCGTAAAATGTCTGTCAAGCATGTGCAGTATTTAGTGTATATATTCTGGAATGATTATGGATGTCTTTGTCATATATTTGTTCCAGAATAGGCACTGAGTGTTTAAGGGTAACACAAAAGTGGACTTTACTGGTGAATTAGCAATCTGCTGTGCTTATTTATACCATGTTGCACTCTGCCTTAAAGAATCCTAATTTAATGGAAAAGCATATAATTGGAATCTCAAATTGACTATACAGCAAACTGGCCAAAATTCTTTGAAATCTGGCAGGTGCTATATTAATGTTATTCTTATGTAACAAACCTCAGCTAACCTTTTGATGTGACATTTGCTGTTTAGATGGGTATCGGAGTTGTGTGTTGGATTTAATTTCAATATGATATACCATCGTATGCTTGGCTGAGCTACGACTTACTCTTTGTCGTGTTGTGTATTAAATGAATAACATTTTATTAAAAATAAATATTTGTTCCCCAATAGGAACTAAATTGGACCAGGCAAAGAAATTCAATGATCCAAACGACTCCTGCAAGATTCTTGTTGCTACTGATGCAATAGGAATGGGACTGAACCTGTAAGTGCCAGATTATTACATAGCGACCCAATTTATGGCTTCTTAGTTAAAGTAAATTGCTTGTGAAAACACCATTTTGTGCAGATCTTTTCTAGTCTTCTAAAGTAGTTGTCTAAGACATTTTATTTTGTCTGAGCTGCTTTTTTCCTAAATTTGTTTAAAATACCTCTCTTACTTTGATTTTGTTTCATGGTTTTATTTTAATCCAATTCATTCTGCGCAACATGGGTTCATCATTACACTGAAAGTGCTACTCCTGGATTTGGTTCATGTGAACAGTGTAATTTCACTTAGCCTTGAAAGTGTGGACTGTAGCTACAGTGCCCTCAATAATGTTTTGGACAAAAACACATTTTTCCTTGATTTTACTCCTCTGCTCCACAGTTTAAAATTATAAATCAAACAATTTAGACATTAAAGTGCACATTGCAGACTTTTATTTAAGGAAATTTGCTTACATTTTTTTTATTAATTTTATTGCAATCCATACAAATCAATCAAGTTTTTTACAAAAAGAAAAATTAAGGACAAATCGATCCCCACCCCTGAGAGAGAGAGAGCAAGGCAAACGGTGTGAAATTTAAGGCTTATAAACATACCCAAATTAATAAATTCTCTGTGCTTTATGAGCTTATTTTAAAATATTACTGATTAGATCCTGCCGTGTTTTGAAAAAAATCTGTACGGATCCTCTAACTGAGTATTTGATGTTTTCCAGTTTCAAATAGTATAACGCATCGGTTTCCCACTGACTTAAAAGAGGAGAGTTTGGGTTCTTCCAGTTTACCAGAATAAGTCTGCGAGCCAGAAGTGTAGTGAATGCAATCACAATTTGTTTGTCCTTCTCCACTTTAAACCCATCTGGAAGAACCCCAAACACAGCTGTTAATGGGTTAGGAGGGATTGTGACACCAAGGCTGTCTGAAAGGTAATTAAAATTTTGGTCCAGAATAATGTTAATTTGGTGCAGGCCCAGAACATGTGACCCAGTAAAGCTGGGACTTGGTTGCAGCGTTTGCAGGTTGGATCATGCCCTGGAAACATTTTTGGAGAGTTTTAGTCGAGACAGATGTGCTCGATATTAATTTTGAGTTGTATAATTGTATGTTTTGCGCATATGGAGCTCGAGTGAATTCTCTCCATTGCTACTTTCCACTTCTTTTCTGATATATTAATTGAGAGATCTTTTTCCCAGTGTCCTCTTGGATCTTCGAAAGGGAGGGATTGTAAAATGATTTTATATATTGTAAAGATGGTGTCTTAAGTCCTTGAGATTGAGCAATATTTTTTCCAGCATGGATGAAGGTGCAAGATGAGGAAAATCGGGAAGGTTCTGTTTAACAAAGTTCCTGATTTGAAGATAGTGAAAGAAATGTGTAGCTGGAATGTTAAATTTGGAATGTAATTGTACATAAGATGCAAAGACGTTGTCTATATAAAGATCTCTAAGCAAGTTAATTCCAAATTTTTTCCAGATATTGAAAACTGCATATGTTTGCGAAGGTTGAAAGAGGTGGTTCTCTTGGAGTGGTGCCACAGATAGAAGCTTCTCTGTCTTAAAATGCTTTCTACATTGGTTCCATATTCTAAGTGAGTGAAGCACAATTGGGTTATTAGTATATTGCCGATAACATGTGTTTATTGGAGCGCAGAGCAGGGAATACAAAGAAGTACTGCAGGATTTTACTTATATTGCCTGTGTATGTTCTTCTATTTGTGTCCAGGTTCTTATCGCTTGTATATTCGCTGCCCAGTAATAAAACTGGAAGTTAGGTAGAGCAATGCCACCTTCTGCCTTTTGTCTTTGTAGGGTCGCTCTTTGGATGCATGGATGTTTTGACTTCCGAATAAATTAGGTTATTGTTGAATCTAACTGCTTAAAAAATGATTTATTAATGTATAATGGAATGTTTTGAAATAAAAAATGAGCTTAGGAAGAATATTCATCTTAACAGTATTAAATCTTTTAGCTAGTGTGACCATCTATGAAAGTCTTGCTTAATTTTTTCCATGCAGACGGCAAAATTTTGTTGATAAAGAGCCTTATGTTTACTCGTGATGTTTACCCCTAGGTATTTAAACTGTTCTGCAATGATAAAAGGTAGGGTGTCTAATCTAATATTATATGCTTGAGAATTCACTGGAAAGAGTACATATTTTGCTTTGCTTACATTTTGGTCACACCATGTAGAAATTGCAACACTTGTCACCCCATTTCAGGGCACCATAATGTTTGGGACAATTGCCATGACAGATGTTTGTGATTCTTCAGGTGGGTTTCATTGCTTCATTAGTGCAGGCATAAGATACCTACTGTAGGCTTGCTTCCACTTAAAGACTACCTTTGGAGTTTGTAGTTGTCGTTCAACCTGACGACAAGAGCTGTTCCATTGAAAGTCAAATAAGACATTATAAGGCTGAAAAACAAAAAAACTGATGGAGACATCTGTAAAACCTTAGGATTAACTAAATCAACTGTCTGGAATATCATTAGGAAGATAGAACACACTTGCGAGCTCAGTAATTGCAAAAAGACTAGTAGGCCAAGGAAAGACCTTTACTGCTGATGACAGAAGAATCTGTGGTAAAATATCACTGTGGTAAAGAAAAAGCACTAAAAAGGAGTCTTTGGAATTCTGGATAAAGGTCTGTGAAAAGACAAGACATAGATTAAACTGTAACAGAGTGATGGCAAGAGCAAAGCGTGGAGATGAAAAGGAACTGCCCAAGGTCCAAAGCAGACCATTAACATGGTGGTGGAGGTGTCGAGTGGCTGCCACATGTACTGGCACACTTGTCTTCATCGATAATGGAACCACTGACGGCAGGCACACAATGAATTATGAGGTGTAGAGAAACATCTGATCTGCTCATGTTCCAGTAAATGCCTTGAAACACACTGGATGGCGCTTCATCCTACAACAAGATAATGACCTCAACATAACTGCTAACGTGACACACATATTTTTCAAATCTCTCCTTCTTTTGGCTGCCCCCGTTAGGGTTTGCCACAGCGGATAATTTTTTTTCCACCATATCTTCCTGTCCTCGTCATCTTGCTCCATTACACCCACCACTTGCACATCCTCTCTCACCACATCCATAACCCTTCTAAGCTAAAATTGGAAAATTCTTGATTGGCCAAGCCAGTCACCTGATTTAAATCCAAGTGAGCACTGAATATGACTGCTTTAATATACTACTCACTGCTGTGTCTCAAATATTATGACGCCCTGAAATGGGGGAGACCATGTAGAAAAAGTGTAATTGCTATATGGTGTGATGGAAATGTAAGCAAATACCCTTAAATTAAAGTCTGCAATGTACAATTTAATCATGTCAGAATTGTTTGATTTGTAATTTTAAATTTTGGAGCAGAGGATTAAATCAAGGACAAATGTGTCTTTGTTCAAACATTATGATGGATACATTATACAATAATTTTTCACAGTGGTGCTCAAGCCACATGTTAATTGTGTGATGAGTTTATTAATGATAACAGTAGTAAAACTCCTCCTAGCATTGTAATGTCTTGCATATGCAGTAAACACTTCCTTAGGTGTCACTTTTAACATGCAGAACAAAACTATACAGTTATGTAAACTATGCAAAGACCGGACAGCATTCCTTTACCTACTTAATTGTTGTTCTCCAGTTTGTGTAGCCAACAGCAATATATGCCTTGGATTTTCTTTTTGTTTCATTTTCTGCTGCTTTAGTCTAGTTGGCTTCAGGTAATCATTTCTACACTATAACACATACTTTCTTTTATTTCTTCCTAACTGAAGATATAACCAACGAAGAAGCAACAACTGCACTGTATGTTTTCCTAAAATGATAATAAATGAGGTACAAACATGTACAACTTGTTGCGCTGGGGAAAAGTACCTCATTCAGTAATAGGCCAATGAAGGAGACAGGTCTCTGACAAAAGTCTAAAAGAATATTTCATCTCTGTGTGTGTGCACTTTATACACATGCATCAGGACTGATTTTTCTTGTTCATGTTGTGCACATCATAAATAATAGTTGACTTTTCATTTTATTTTTTTTTATCGCTGTATTTATATTTAAACATGATTTTTATCATGATTTTAAAGCAATAATGAATAAAAAAGAGAACTAGTGTGACATTAAATAAGTTCCCTGAATTTATAAGTGGTACCATGAATGCAAGGCAGGAGTAGGCCCAGGATGTGATGCGATTCTGTCAGAGGACACAATCATTTAAACATATGCAAATTGCGAGTCACTAATATTCAGATTATTTCTGAATACAAAATGTATAAAATATTAATTATTTTAAAATAATTTTAATTATAG
Organism: Polypterus senegalus; assembly: GCF_016835505.1. NCBI lineage: Eukaryota > Metazoa > Chordata > Cladistia > Polypteriformes > Polypteridae > Polypterus > Polypterus senegalus. The sequence continues at coordinate 327,080,320 of NC_053154.1, forward strand.
TTTGTTGGTTATATCTAGTTTGACTGTAGTAATATTAAATTGTAGCTGTTATCTTTGCCTTTAACAGGAGCATCAAAAGAATAATTTTTAATTCTTTGGTGAAACCATCTGTTAATGAGAAAGGTGAGAAAGAAATGGACACCATCACCACCTCACAGGCCCTGCAGATTGCAGGCAGAGCTGGTCGGTTTGCTTCCAGCTTTCAGGATGGTGAGGTCACCACTATGCACCGGGATGACTTGCCTGTTCTTCGCGAGATTCTAAATCGGCCTGTTGACCCTGTTGAGGTGGGTATTATTTGGACTTTGGGTTCATCAGCAATCACCATTGCACAAGCCTTTAGCTTGCTTTACACGTATAAGCATATATCCTTCCAGATCCCCACCCTTTTCAATTTCCTCTGTCTTGAACATCTTTAAAGGCAAGACCTTTCCTTATGTCATTTGCCCCCAGTTCATTCACATCTTATTTGTTTAGTTTGTCTAATCAATGCTTCATCTAAGGTTCCATCAGACACCTACTTCTGCTTCAAGTGTGAATAATCAACATCAATCTCACCAGCGGCCAGTTTGCTTAAGCTTTCTACTTCAATCCAGAGAGGTTTGTTTCCAACTCAAACTAATGTTCAAGCAGACCTCTACCCTGCTGCTCAGTCTAAAACTCTCTGCGTTCACCTAAGTACATTACTACTGCCTTCAAAATAACTGTCAGTAACTAAATTTACACATGCACTAGTTTCTGACTCTGACTCACTTTTCACACCATGCAATCTGCATTTTTTCTTGATATCTGCGCACTTCTACACACCACTTTAAAAAACAACTGTTTCCTGCAGTTGTGCATTAGGGAATGTTCTTGTCTCTTATCTTCGTCTGGCCATCACCCTACCATTTCCTGCCTCCGGCTTTGATTTGTTCTAATTCGGATTTCTTCACTTTATACCACATGTACAAGATACAGCATACAAGGCCTTCCATTTTCAATTCTTCTGCACTACTTTGCTCATGACGTTCATCACTGTCATGGAAACCACAAATAAATAGCAATGTTCCACCTTCACACCATAGCTTTCACTATTTTCATTTAGTACTGTAGCTACTGTTTGTTTCTTTATAGTTCAACATAACTGGTGATGGTTTTATTCACATTTAACATTTTCTGGCTGCAACCTGTCAGCTGCATTCCCTAGCATTACATATGGCTAATACAGCTTTTTTCCCCTCATCATTTGCCTCTTTGCCTGCATTTGTCTTTTCAAAAAAAAGTTTGTAGTTTCTTTCCTAGTCATGAAGTAAAATCAGATTTCATTTCACTGTTTCTGTTATCTTCATGGTCTACTCCAAAATGTGATTGCTCAAAACTGTGCACTCTGTTTGAAGCCATTTCTTGTGTACTTCAAAATGAATATAATTTCATCTTTTGAGTTTCTGACCATGTTCTAATTGTACCTGCTGCTTTCTTCCCTTTCTCTCTTAAGAAAGAACTTGCAACTAGGGCCTTCCATTTTTTTTATTATCAATATCATCATGTTCTCATAATTCACCATTATTATTGTTTCCTTCCTCAACATACTCTCAGTTCCATTACAACCAACCTCTTTTCTTATATGTAAACCTCAATGTGGCAGAGTGTGTATATATATATATATATATATATATATATATATATATATATATATATATATATATATATATATATATATATATATATATATATATATATATATATATATATATACATATATATATATGTAATTCCAGCAGGTTGTTTTGATCAATGTGATGTTATTCCAGAAAACCAGACACCTATACATCCTAGTTTTCAAGCTTTCGTTTGAACTACATTAATATTAGAAGTGAAAACAGTAAATTCTCAGTCGTGATAACTAATACAGTTTTAAAATGTCACTAAGGATTTCGGTTAGATCAAATGTAGCACGCTCTTGGCCTGCTGTGCCTACTGTGCTGAAGCAATTTGCTTAATTATAGGTCTTTCATAATTTCATCAAGATACAGTGATAATCTGCTACTGGAAATGGTTATATGAGGGCTTAGTCTCCTGGTTTTCCAAATACACAGAGGCATTGTATGAAGTTGACCCCACAGAATTTTTATTTTTTTTAACAGTGACTCTTAAGCACATTGGCACATTCAAGATGGAATATAGGAAAGGCAACTTTCCTCAAATGGTCTTATGAGTACAGAACACATAACAAAGTCATATAGTTTAGAAAATGTAGATATTATTTAAACTAAAAGATCTGAATAGGGTGTTTTTATTTGTAAAAGTTTTTTTTTTTTTTATAACTATTCAGTGCTTTCCTACAACAAACAAGAAATGGGCAAAACTTAAAAAGGTCTTATCTAGCATTGTTCAGTTTTTTAGTGTGAAATTAAAATGTCTTTGGATGCATACTTCGTTGGTTTGACTTTGACTTGATTTTCTTTCTGTGTTCTTATTTGCATTTAAAGATTGCAGGCCTACACCCCACAGCCGAGCAGATTGAAATGTTTGCCTACCACCTCCCGGAGGCGACCCTATCCAATCTTATTGTAAGTATGGGAAAGCAGTGTAAATGGACATGAGCAGTAAATCAGTCACTGAGATTATGTGTAAGATCCAATTGCAGTATACTGTATATCAAGTAGACTTTAGTGTTACTTTATTGAGACTTGCACAGAAATAAAAAAAAGTGTAACTAGCTGAAAAATAAACAATTGCTTTGACTGCTTGTTTTTCCTTGCTTTTATTTATTTCTACACAGATTTTCTCAATATCTTACTTCACAACCTGGCTATCTTGTTGTTTACTTATTTGAATTTACAACTTTTCATTTTAATGAAACACTTTACGTTCTGTGTGTTTTCAATATTTTATTTTATCTTTCGATGAGTACTTTGAAATGTCTTTTGAAAGCAAGATAAAATTTGTGTTTTAATTTAATTCAAGCCGAAAGCACACGTGCCTATTAGCATTTGACACTGCAGATTTTGTCAAAGTGAAAATAAAATGTATGTTTGATTTTCATTATTATGTTTGAAGTTATCAAATATAAAATGCAAAGTGGAAACATAAGGTATATGTGCCAGTATATAGTAGTCTGAATATTTTCAGTCCCTTGTTTTTTTATCTTTTTACATTTTTTTATTTTGCAGCTTTGTACTAAAATCACTTAAATTAATTTTTTCCCATGTATAAAGCATCACTCAATACCCCCAGAATGACCAAGCAAAAACAGGATTAAGAACATTTTTGCAAATTTATTAAAAATAAAAAAGTGAAATATTACTTTGCCAGAAGTATTCCCAGCCTTTTCGTAATGCTTCATTGAACCACCTTTGGCTGTGATTTGATTCTGGAGTCATCGTGGGTTTGATGTGATAAGATTCATACAGCTGGATTTGGGGATTTACTGCCATTCTCTGCAGATTCCCTCAAGGTCTGTGAAATTGTATGGAGGCTGTTGGTGAATAGTCATTTTCATGTCTCTCCAGAGATGTTTGATTGGGTTCAATTTCAGACTCAGGCTAGACAACTCAATGATTTTTCAATCGTTGTCCCTAACCCACTCCTGTGTTGTCTTTGCTTTGTGCTTAGGGTTGTTGTACTTTTGGAAAGTGAACTTTCATCCCAGCCTGAGGTCTAAAGCTCTCTGAACATGTTTTAATTGGGGATATCTTTATACTTTGTTCCATTCATCTTTCCCTCTCTAGTCAAGTTTATCCCAGTCCCTGCCACAGAAAACACCCCCACAGCATGATGCTGCCACCCCCATGCATCTCGGTTGGAATGGTACTGCACAGGTGATGAGCAGTGCCTGATTTCCTCCAGACATAATGCTAATCTTTGTTTCATCAGCCCAGAGAATGTTGTTTCTCGTAGTCTTCAAGTTCCTTTGGTATCTTTTTGCAAACTCCAAGCAGGCTGCCATTTGTCTTTTACTGAGGAGAGTCTTTCGGCTGGCCACCCTTAATAAATCCTAGAGTACTAGAGTGTTGCAGTGACGACTGTCTTTCTTTAAGTTTCTCCCATCACCATACAGGTTGTCTAGAGGCCAGCCAGAGCGAGCATTGGGCCCTTGTTCACCTCTGTTACCAAGGCATTTCTCTTGCAATTGCTTAGTTTGACCTGGTAGCCAGCTTTAGGAAGACTCAAGGTTATTCTAAACTATTTCCATTTAAGAATTATTTATCAATTGTAATAAATAGAATGGAATTCATCTGAGCCACATATTAAATGTCATAGTAAAGCATTTGAATACTTGTGTCAATGTGATGTTTCATTTTAATACTTTTCATAAATTTGTCAACATTTCTAAAATGCTGTTTCTGCTTTGTCATGCTTGAGTGTTGCTTGATGTGAGGAAAAAAATTATTTTAGTACAAGGTTGCAACATAGCATAATATGAAAAATGTGAAGAGATCTAAATATTTTCTGAATCCACTGTAAACATACTATGCACAGTGAAAGTGAAATCATTCAGAAAATAAGCAAGTGGCAAAATAATGAATGTTGAAATCAATACATGCTTAAACTAAATGAATTCAGGGTGCAGGTAACTCATAAAATAAGGGAAACACTTGAATCAAAAAGTATTCAAAAAGCTTCAATGCCTCTTGTTAATAGATTTTTTTTAGGAGTCTGGATCTTGAACTTTAGAAGGCTGGAATTCCATTATTTTATGTTTTGAGGATGTTGGAAGATAGTCTCAGGCAATCAGTTTGTTATCTCTAATATGTACTCCGTTCACTTCAGATTGTATGCCTGTTTTTATTTTGTTTCCTTCAGGATATTTTTGTTAGCTTGTCACAAGTCGATGGCCTCTACTTTGTGTGCAATGTAGAAGACTTCAAGTTCCTAGCAGACATGATTCAGCACATTCCTCTGAACCTGAGATCTCGATATGTATTCTGCACAGCACCCATTAATAAAAAGCAGCCATTCATCTGCACGTCTTTTTTAAAGGTAAGGAGACTGCCTGATACATCTTCCCCAACACAGGAAGGAAAATAATACAATAAGAAGCTTTTAATTTGTGCAAGCAGTATATGTATTGTGTCACATGAGACAGACAGAGAGAGAGAAATTGAGAGAGTAATAGTGAGTAAACGCAGTAGTGAGCTAACTAGCAGAACATCCCTGCTTAATTTATGCAGTTCAGTTGCCAATATTTCCACTTATTATACCAGCATCCGTCAACCCTTTCACACACTTGGATCACAAGAACCTTGTGCTTGTTGTCGGCAAACAACATTCACACCACTACAGCTTTTATGAACTTGTAACATGGAGCCTGTGCAGTGAAGATTATTACACCAAACACGTTTATCTTAAATAATGCATGCCTGTGCACTGCCCTCTAATGCACCTCCTGTCTCTCCTCCAACTCTCATTTTCTTCTTTCCCACATTCATATGTGGTTTATATATTAGAATCTTACAATACAATACAATACAGTTTATTTTTGTATAGCCCAAAATCACACAGGAAGTGCCGCAATGGGCTTTAACAGGCCCTGCCTTTTGACAGCCCCCAGCCTTGACTCTCTGAGAAGACAAGGAAAAACTCCCAATAAAACCTTGTAGGGAAAATGGAAGAAACCTCGGAAAGGCAGTTCAAAGAGAGACCCCTTTCCAGGTAGGTTGGGCGTGCAGTAGGTGTCAAAAGTAGGGGGTCAATACAATACAATATACACAACAGAACAATTCCTTAAGACAGCATAATAAAAATTTTAGAATTACGGTTTAACAGTAGATGATATGACATAATTAGGTTTGGATATTTTTAGAGTCCTGGAGACCTCATCCATCTAGCTGCATCTCCATTTGGCCATGCCACGGCTGAAACATTGCTCGATGAAAGGACCCTCTTTCCCATGATTCCTGTGATCCTCCATCAGGGATGACTTTACCATAGGCAGGCAAACAACTTGGCAGGTGGGCCGTGGCACCAATGGCCACATTTGGGTACCGAGAAAAGAAACAGAATAGGTGAGGGTTAGTATTCAAATATAATTATCATGTTACTTATGTTATAGTGCTAATGACTAACAACAGAGATGCAGTATGTACAGTTAATCAGCAGCTCTAGTCAGGATATGCTAAACTGAAGTAGTGAGTCTTCAGCCGGGATTTAAAGGCTGAGACCGAGGGGGCATCTCTTATGGAAGCAGGAAGACCATTCCACAGTTTAGGGGCCCTGTAACTAAAAGCTCGACCTCCCACTGTTATTTTATTAATCCTTGGAATCCTAAGCAGACCGGCATCTTGAGATCTTAATGTGCTCAGGTTTGTAAGTCATGATAAGTTCAGACAAGTAAGCGGACCTTGGCCATTTAATGCTTTATATGTTAAAAGGAGGATTTTGAAATCTGCCCTAAATTTAACTGGGAGCCAGTGTAAAGATTTAAGAACTGGGGTTATGTGTTCATATTTTCTTGTTCTTGTAATAATTCTTGCAGCGCATTTTGGATTAACTGGAGGCTGTATAGAGAACAGTTTGAACAGCCAGTGAACACCGCATTGCAGTAGTCAATCCTACTAGAGATAAATGCATGAATTAATTTCTCACAATCCTGTTTATTTAGAAAGCGCCTTAATTTCCTAATATTTTTAAGATGGAAAAACATGTTTTGGACGACTTTGTAATATGCTTTAAATGACATGCTAGAGTCAAAGATAACTCCTAGATTGCGGGCTGATTCAGTAAAATTAATTGGGATTCCAACTGAGTTAAATGACGACAAAATATTGCTGTGATCAGCGTCATTCCCTCCAACAATTAACATCTCTGTTTTATCTGTATTTAAAGACAAGTAGTTCTCATTCATCCATTCCTTTAATTCACTAACACAACTAATTAAAGACAACATCGGAGAAACTTCATTTGATTTAAATGAAAGGTATAACTGGGTGTCATCTGCATACGAGTGAAAATTAACATTATGTTTCCTAATGAGAGATCCCAGTGGAAGCATGTAAAGTGAAAACAGTAAAGGTCCCAGTACTGAGCCCTGCGGACACCATATTGAACTTCTGTGTATAATGATGGAGTACTGTCAGCACATTTCTGTACATACTGGAATCGATTTGATAAATAAGAACTGAACCAAGCGAGCACGGGCCTGTAAGCCCAACATCGTTTTCTAGCCTGTGCAGTAAAATAGAATGGTCAATGGTGTCAAATGCTGCACTTAAGTCCAACAACATAATTACAGTGGAATTTCCTTCATCAGAGGATATCAGAATGTCATTTACAACCCGTGTTAGTGCCGTTTCTGTACTATGACCAGTCGAAAGCCAGACTGGAATTTCTCAAATAAATTGTAATGCGTAAGGTGTGACTGAAGCTGACTGGCGACTACTTTCTCTAGTATTTTAGAGAGAAATGGTAAATTTGAAATAGGCCTATAGTTATTTAGTATGTGTGGGTCTAGGTCTGACTTTTTAAGTAAAGGTTTAATGACTGACAGTTTTAGTGCATCAGGTACTGTGCCATGCAGTAATGAACTATTGATAATGTTAGAATAGGTGCTGCAAGAACATCCATTGCACTTTTACTAGTTTTGTTGGCACTGGATCTAGGGAACAAGTAGTGGGCTTCATTTTAGTAATTAAAGTTAAGACTTCCTGCTCAGTTACAGGATTAAAATTATTAAAGTGCTGAATGCAATGTGAGCAGGGTCTGCTAAGCTAGTATTTGGTTTGTACTGTGATGCTGAGATCTGGGATCTTATATTTTTAATTTTCTCATTGAAGAAGTTCATAAAGTCTGTACTGCTAATATCTGTTGGTATTTTGCACTGTTGATCTGAATTCCCATTTGTTAATTTAGCCACTGCTCTAAAAAGTACCCTAGGATTTTTATTATTGCTATCTATTAATGTAGAATAGTATTCTGAGCGAGCTTTAAAGAGGGCCTTTTTATATTTATTAACACTCTCTGTCCATGCAATTTGAAAGACATGTAGCTTTGTTGTTCTCCATCTGCTCCAGTTTTCGACACTCTAATTTAAGAGCTCGAGTGTTTTCATTAAACCAGGGAGAGTTTCTATGTGCTTTGATCACTTTTGTTTTAGGGGAGCCACTGTGTCCAGAGCATCTCTCAAGGTCACATTATAATGTGATATTAGCTGATCTAAATTGTTTTCCACGTTTACATTTGATGTTAACTGATCTAAATGGTTTTCCACAATTACACTCGACTTACTCAAGGTATCTATAAATTTTGAAGCAGAATTACAATCTAGATGTCGCACTGTCTTTGTTTTAATCTGCGAGTGCTGGCATGGGCAGAACTAAATCAAACGTAATTAAGAAGTGATCGGAAATAACTACATTTAATGGAGTAATATTTAAATTTTGAATTTCAACTTTGTAAGTTATAATTAAATCTAATGTATGGTTATGATTATGAGTTGGACCTTTGACAATCTGACAAAATCCTACTGAATTTAACAAATAAGTAAAACATTTGCTAAAAGTGTCAGTTTCCACATCAATGTGTACATTAAAATCCCCATCAGAACTACGTGATCATAATTTATAGTCAAATCAGACAGAAGGTTGCTAAATTCAGTCATGAACAATGAATATGGCCCTGGTGGTCTGTAGACTAGCACTATAATTGTGTTGGAATTTGTTTTAATATTTAAAATGAATGCCTCAAAGGATGTAAAGTTGCCTAAATTTTTAGGAGTGATTTGCATTTTGTTACAATGAATTATTCCAAGGCCTCCTCCTCGACCAGAATCTCTAGACTTATGAAGGAACGAGTATCCATCTGGTGACGCCTCAGCTAGGGAACAGTGTCACATTTACTAAGCCAGGTTTCAGTAAGAAGACACAGATCAGATTTTGTACTTAATATTATATCATTTACCAAAACAGCTTTAGTGCCAAGAGAGCGAATGTTCAATAAACAGCATTTAAAACTGCATGGTTCTTTCTGAACTGCTGATATATTTTTGTTTTAATTTGAATTAAATTTCTATTACAGATGCCCCTGGTGGAGTGTCTGGTTTTATCCCTTGGTCTAATTATACACCTTATTTTTGGTTATCAATTAATTTATGGTTTGTTTCAAGACTAAATTTACTGGATGCCCCACAACAGGGATTATGGGTAACAGCTTCAGGAAAATAACAGGTGGGATAAACAACAGCCTGTGATTTAAGATCACATGACTGCGGCCTGGATGGTGCTCTAATCAGTCAACCAGGCAGTTTTGCTGCCATATTTTGGGATAATACATAAGATCCCTTGCAGTTAGGATGAAGACCATCTCTTCTGAAAAATCCAGGCCTTTCCCAAAAATCATCCCAATTGTTCACAAATGCTATGCTTTTATTTGCACACCAGGTTTCTAGCCAGCAGTGAAAGGAATGCAATCTGCTATAAATCACATCCCTCTATACAATCTTGGTAAGGGACCAGATACAATTAAATTCCGACATTTTGTTTTAGCTTTGGTGCATAGAGATGAAGTTCGCTTTAATACCTCAGATTGCTGTAAATAAATATCATTAGTGCCGACATGCAGCAATAAGGTAGATACTTCATCGTCGGCAACACGGTCCAATGCGCCTTTATGCCAGAAATCTTGGCCCCTGCAAGGCACTTAACATTAACTGCTGGTTTAACATAGTTTGGAATTCTAACATTCCGCACTATGGAATCGCCAATTATGAGCACTTTATTATTCTCAGTTTCCACAGGCGCGCTGCGGAGAGCTGAGAACCTGTTCTGGGTCCGAATTGGTGACCTGGGTGCTGGGGACTAAATTTTGGATTCTTAGACCCCGTCTTACTGTTACCCACTCGCCCTGTGGCTGAATTGGTGCTGCTGATTTCGGCCTCGCACTGACTACAGTGGGACCTGGAGAGACTGAAGCGAATCAGATGTAGCCGAATTGTCTAAACAAACCGAGTCGATCCAATTTTCGGTTTGCCTAATCGCTATCAGATTCCTAACGCGGTCCTCCAATTCGCGTATTTTCCCGACCAACTCTAAATTAACTAAACATTTTTGGCAGGTGAAGCTATCTGCACTGTCGGCCGGAAAACCTGAGCTGTACATACTGCAGGACACACAACATATAAACGTGCCCTCGATGGGCAGAGAGCAGATAGAACTTACATTAAATGTTGAAGTCATCTTTGCCGTTTTTATAGGTGCTTCTGCGCTTTCCGTGTTGAGCTGAATCACCGTCGCTTTTAAGTTTCCACCACCCGCTAAGCGATCGACTTTAATTTCTCACTGCCGGTTATTTCTACTGGTCAGCTGCCGGCTTTATCTCAGGTGAACTTGCTCGTGTGCTTTCAAAGGGCTACGTGCCTGTGGGAGACGCCGCCGCTCTCTGCTTCCGCTCGCTGATCCGCTCTCTGCTTCCACTCGCTGATCCGCTCCCGAATCTTCTTTACTACTTCAATCCAATGCTTCTACAACCTAGCTTTATTTTAGGCTCACCATTCCTCTGTGCTTTGTTCAAAGTAACAAAACATTGTAACAGGCTTTTCTTTTGCGAGGGGTTGGCAGTGTCTCTCTGTGTTTTAAATTGCTTTTATCCCACAGTCCAAAGACATGGTGTGAGTGTGAAGCTGTGTGTACTATATACAGTCCCGATCAAAAGTTTAAGACCACTTGAAAAATGGCAAAAAATCATATTTTGCATGGTTGGATCTTAACAAGGTCCCAAGTAGAGCTTCAACATGCAACAAGAAGAAATGGGACTGAGACAAAACATTTTTTGAGCATTCAATTAATTGAAAATAACTATTAAATTGAAACGGGCTGTTTTACAGCTGATCAAAATTTTAGGACCACATGCCTTTAAAAGGCCAAATCTGTGCAAAGATTTGGATTCATTGTCATTTTCTGTCAGGTAGTCACACGTTCTGATGGCAAAGGCAAAGAAACCCTCCCTTTTTGAACGTGGTCGGGTTATTGAACTGCATAAGCAGGGTCTCTCACAGCGCGCCATCGCAGCTGAGGTGGGACGCAGTAAGACAGTCATTTGGAATTTCTTAAATGATCCTGAGGGTTATGGAACAAAAAGTCAAGTGAAAGACCCAAAAAAATTTCACCAGCACTGAGCCGGAGGATCCAATTGGCTGTCTGTCAAGACACTGGACGATCCTCAACCCAAATTAAGGCCGTTACTGGTGCTGACTGCAGCCCCATAACCATCAGACGGCATCTGAGACTGAAGGGCTTCAAAAACAAAAAACGTCTTCAAAGACCTCGTCTCCTTGAACGCCACAGAACTGCTCGTTTGGACTTTGCAAGAGAGCACCAAACATGGGACATTCAAAGGTGGAAGAAAGTTTTATTCTCTGATGAGAACAAATTTAACCTTGATGGTCCTGATGGTTTCCAACGTTCCTGGCATGACAAGAAGATCCCACCTGAGATGTTTTTGTACGCGCCACAGTAGAGAGGGCGCCATAATGGTCTGGGGTGCTTTTTCCTTCAGTGGAACAATGGAGCTTCAGGAAGTGCAGGGGCGTCAAACGGCCGCTGGCTATGTCCAGATGTTGCAGAGAGCATGACTGAGGGCCCTCGTCTGTGTGGTAACGACTGGGTTTTTCAACAGGACAGCGCTACAGTACATAATGCCCTCAGGACAAGGGACTTCTTCCAGGAGAATAACATCACTCTTTAGGCCCATCCTGCTTGTTCCCCTGATCTAAATCTAATTGAGAACCTTCGGGGATGGATGGCAAGGAAAGTTTACAGAAATGGACAACAGTTCCAGGCAGTAGATGCCCTTCGTGCGGCCGTCTTCACCACTTGGAGAAATGTTCCCACTCACCTCATGGAAATGCTTGCATCAAGCATGCCGCAACGAATTTTTGAAGTGATCAACAATAACGGTGGAGCTACTCAGTACTGAGTTCATGTTTGGAAGTTTGATTTCTGTTTTTGGGGGGGTTTACGGGTTTTTTTGGAGGTGTGGTCCTAAACTTTTGATCAGTTGTAAAACATCCTGTTTCAGTTTAATCGTTGTTCTCATTAAATTGCATGCTCAAAAAATATTTTGTCTCACTCCCATTTCTTCTTGTTGCATGTTGAAGCTCTACTTGGAACCTTGTTAAGATCCAACCATGCAAAATATGATTTTTTGCCATTTTTCAAGTGGTCTTAAACTTTTGATCGGGACTGTGTGATTGTGCCCCACACTGGATCAGTGCCCTCTCTGAACATAAGAAATTTGACAAACATGAGGAGATCATTCAGTCAATCTAGCTCATTTGTTTATCTAATTATAAGCTGTCCCAATATCTCATTCAGGTACTTAAAGATTGCAAAGGTTTCTGCCTTATTTCTGCCTTTCTTCTTTTTCCATGTTCCCATAATCCAGGCTATGGATAAACAAAAATAACAGTCAAATGAAAAATGTATAGTTAATTAAAATTAAACTGGTCTAACCGAAAATAAGTGATTTGTAATGAGTAGAAGATATTTTCCCTTTCCAGAATCTAAGATGTTGTTAATTGAAAGTTAAGAATGATCACTGGTTCTGTTTCTGATAACTAATGTCCTGCTTTGTTGGTTTGACTTACTAATGTTCTTTTTTGTAGTTTGCCAGGCAGTTCAGCCGTGATGAGCCTCTGACATTTGATTGGATATGCCGGCACATCGGCTGGCCTGTGGCCACACCCAAGAACATTAAAGACCTAGTGCACCTGGAAGCAGTTCATGATGTACTTGATCTTTACCTTTGGCTAAGGTATGCAAACTGACTAAAAAGTGGTGTGCATCAACTGTGGGCAAATGTTTACAGTTTTGGAACATGGGTTTCTGCTGTCCTGCATTATGGCATTCTGAAATAGAAATAACTATACCAGTATTCCTCATGGCCTAATCCCCATTCTTCTTTTATTGTAAACTGTCCATAGTTCACTGTGACCTGCATAGTCATTAGTAACTTAACTTACAGTGCATCCAGAAAGTATTCACAGTGCATCACTTTTTCCACATTTTGTTATGTTACAGCCTTATTCCAAAACGGATTTAATTCATTTTTTTCCTCAGAATTCTACACACAACACCCCATGACCCAATGACAACGTGAAAAAGGTTTACTTGAGGTTTTTGTACATTTATTAAAAATAAAAAAACCTGAGAAATCACATGTACATCAGTATTCACAGCCTTTGCCATAAAGCTCAAAATTGAGCTCAGGTGCATCCTTTATCCCCTGATCATCCTTGAGATATTTCTGCAGCTTAATTGGAGTCCACCTGTGGTAAATTCAGTTGATTGGACATGATTTGGAAAGGCACACACCTGTCTATATAAGGTCCCACAGTTGACAGTTCATGTCAGAGCACAAACCAAGCAAGAGGTCAAAAGAATTGTCTGTAGACCTCAGAGACAGGATTGTCTCGAGGTACAAATCTGGGGAAGGTTACAGAAAAATTTCTGTTGCTTTGAAGGTAACAATGAACACAGTGGCCTCCATCATCCGCAAGTGGAAGAAGTTCGAAACCACCAGGACTCTTCCTATAGCTGGCCGGACATCTAAACTGAGCGATCAGGGGAGAAGGGCCTTAATCAGGAGGTGACCAAGAACCCGATGGTCACTCTGTCAGAGCTCCAGAGGTCCTCTGTGGAGAGAGGAGAACCTTCCAGAAAGACAACCATCTCTGCAGCAATCCACCAATCAGGGCTGTATGGTAGAGTGGCCAGACGGAAGACACTCCTTAGTAAAAGGCACATGGCAGCCCACCTGGAGTTTGCCAAAAGGCACCTGAAGGACTCTCAGACCATGAGAAACAAAATTCTCTGGTCTGATGAGACAAAGATTGAACTCTTTGGTGTGAATGCCAGGTGCCAGGCACTGCACATCACCAGGCCAATAGCATCCCTACAGTGAAGCATGGTGGTGGCAGCATCATGCTGTGGGGATGTTTTTCAGTGGCAGGAACTGGTAGACTAGTCAGGATAAAGGGAAAGATGACTGCAGCAATGTACAGAGACATCCTGGATGAAAACTTGCTCCAGAGCACTCTTGACCTCAAACTGGGGCGACGGTTCATCTTTCAGCAGGACAACGACCCTAAGCCCACAGCCAAGATACCAAAGGAGTGGCTTCAGGACAACTCTGTGAATGTCCTTCAGTGGCCCAGCCAGAGCCCAGACTTGAATCCGCTTCAACATCTCTGGAGATATCTTAAAATGGCTGTGCACCGACGCTTCCCATCCAACCTGATGGAGCTTGAGAGGTGCTGTTCCAAAAAGGAATGGGCGAAACTGGCCAAGGATAGGTGTGCCAAGCTTGTGGCATCATATTCAAAAAGACTTGAGGCTGTAATTGCTGGCAAAGGTGCATCGACAAAGTATTGAGCAAAGGCTGTGAATACTTATGTACATGTGATTTCTCAGTTTCTTTATTTTTAATAAATTTACAAAAACCTCAAGTAAACTTTTTTCACGTTATTTTCGGGTGTTGTGTGTAGAATGCTGAGGAAAAAAATGAATTTCATACATTTTGGAATAAGGCTGTAACATAACAAAATGTGGAAAAACTGATGCGCTGTGAATACTTTCCGGATGCAGTGTATCATTCTAAAGCACACTCCAGTTCAGAGTTGTGGGTTTGAATATATCTGGACATAAGTCAGGAACCAACCACCAGATTGGCCACCAATTCATTACATGGCCCATTCAGCCTCACAACAACACACTACTAACATAACTTGCAGATCTTTAGGGTGTTGGAGGAAAACTGTAGTACCTGAGGAAAGACCCAATAGACACAGGGAGAACATGCAAGCTCTGTGCACTGAAGCAGCAACACTCATCATTGTACCACAATGCTGCCCACATACGTTGGTGCAAAGTGTTGCATACTGTACAAATTAAATATTGACATTAAAAATGGTATGCTACCCTAGAAAATTTTAAAGATGCTCTCACTACTAAGGAAGCTTAACCTGGGTGTGAAACGAGGCTATCTGGTTTAAGACCCCATTCAGTGCTCCAGTGGATATGCTGGTGTTGCAGGGGAAACCTGGAAATTTACATGAGTGATGGCATGCTCACCACTTTAAGCAGAAGTCATATAATTTGAAGAAAGTCCTTACTTTTGAGCTTCCATCTAATAGAGCATTTTAATGTCAAAAAGTATTGAAGTGGGATTATAGGAATGGATTACAGTGAAAAGAAGCCACTTTGGGAGAAGCAGATTTATATTATTAACAATGAATAATCTGTCTTTGTACATGTACCCTTACACAGTTCATTTTTGTATAGCCAGCTGTGTAAAGTATAAGCACAAAATGCTTGCCCATATTTATGACTATAATACCTTACCACCAAATTACAAACCAAATATACAAAATGTTCATAAATAAATAGACAAGTCATATTAAATACACAATAAAAGACAATGAATCTCAATGAAGGACTTAAATCATAACAACGCAATTTAACATTATCATTTACATTTAAATTTACCATTTATTTTCTTAGCAGATGCTTTTATCCAAAGCAACTTACAAAAGAGATCAACATAATCAAGTAGACATTAATGTTGAGGATGTTTAAGGAACAACTGTTACTAGAGCACCATAAAAATGATCATCATAAGTGAAGAGCTCAGAACAAAATACAAGCAAGTTACACTTCCAGTCTTACAAAACTCAACTATTATCAGACAGAAATTCATTAACAATAGAGTCTTGAAACGCTTCTTTAACACATTTCAAATTGAAATGGGGAGCTTGTTCCACCAGCTAGGAGCTATACATTAAAAGATTCTGGATTAAAATTAGATTCCATACAAAAGTAGCATCACTAGATACCATTCGTCAGTAGATCTGAGTGGGTGAGAAGGAGTATAGGACCTCACAGTTATCTCCATATACATGTATACAGGTACTGACCCATTACCTGCTCTGTATGTAAGCATCAATGATGTGAACTTAATACCTGCAACAACAAGGAGTCAGTGTAGTGAGCTGAACAGAGGAGTGACATGTGCCCGTCTCAGCTGGGTGAACACCAAGTGTTCTGCTACATTTTCAATCATCTGCATCGACTTTGAGACACATGCTGATTCTCTGGCCAATGGAGATTTGCAGTAGTCCAGCCGTGAAAAGACCAAGGCCTGAACCAGGAATTGTGCTGCAAAATTTATTAGATACAATCTGATCTTGCAAATGTTTGAGTAAATCTGTTAGACCAAGAGACTGCTACAACATTATCATAGAGAAATGGCATTTTGACAGCTGAGAAGAGAAAAAAAATCCTACAGTCAATTCTTTTCCTGAGGGAAATAATCCTCATTGGGGTCTGCAGCGTTGCAACTAATAAAGCCACAGTTCTGGAGCATCTGGCAGCTCCCCATTCTGGACATTCTACAGTGTCCTAATCGTAGAGATTTTCAATCATAAACTTATAAGTACTAGATTTACATGCAAAATGAGCCATCAGGGCCTCAATAATAGTACTTTATTGGATTAAAAAGTGTTAGTGGAAAAACAACATTGTACATTTTCATTTATTCTGTTAGTTTTGTTCTTATATACACTATTTAGAAATTATTCATTAAAAGTACTGGTAAGTTTCATAAATAGATTAATGGAAGCAATTATTACGGAAAAGATTAAGCAATCTTTTGCTCAAGCAGGAGTTTTATTGAACAGTCAGCATGGGTTCAGATGAGGGAAGTCATATTTTAACTAACATGCTGGAATTCTATGATGAGGCAACAAAAGGATATGACCAGACTGGTGCATGCAGAATTAGTCATCTTGACTTTCAGAGAGTATTTGATAAATTGTCACATGAGATGTTGGGCATCAAACTAAAAGAAATGGGAGTTAAAAATATAGTGTAGAGATGATTCAGAATTGGCTAAAACACAGGAAGGCAGAGGATTATGGTAAAGGGAACCTTATCAGAATTGGGTGAAGTTAAGAGTGGTGTCTCCTCAGAGGTCAGTGTTCGGGCCACAGCTGTTTTTAATATATTTGAATGATTTTGATAGGAATATAAATAACAAGCTTGATGATGCCAAGCTAGGTGGATTAGCAGATAATTAGTTGAATCATTACAGAAGGACTTGGACAGCATACAGGCTCTGGCAGATTAGTGGCAGATAACATTTAATGTAAAAATGTTTGATTTGCATGTAAAGTGGGACAAAAGGATTTAGTAGTTGTAATGGACTCGACCCTATCAACTGCCAGACAGTGTTCAGAAGGCTAACAGAATGTCAGGTTATATAGCACCTTGATGTGTAGAGCACAAGTCCAAGGGGGATTTGTTTAATATTTATAACACACAGGTTAGGCCTCATCTGCGGTACAGTGTACAGTTTTGTTCTCCAGATTACAAAAAAGGACAAAGCACTGCTAGAGCACATAGGCTGATTTTAGGACTGCCGTTGATGAATTATGAGGAAAGGCTAAAAGAGCTGAGCCAATTCAGTTTAAGTAAAAGGAGATTAAGAGGAGGCATGACTGAAGTGCTTTAAATTATGAAGAGAATTAGTCCAATGGGTGAAGACTGTGATTTTAAAATGAGTTCACCAAGATTATGGGGATACAGTTGGAAACTTTTTAAAGGTAAATTTTACACAAACATTTTGATGTTGTTCTTCACACAGAGCTCCGTAGACATGCAGAATAAGCTACCAAGTAGCGCGGTGGACAGTAGGAGTTCAGGAACCTTCACAACTCTTATTTTGGATAAATTAGATAGACTGGAGGGCTTTGTTAGACTGAATGCCCTTGTCTTGTCT